>NW_022196894.1:78494454-78524036 GCF_008632895.1 Mastomys coucha
ATCCACCTGCCTTTGCCTCCCAAGTGCTGGAATTAAAGCCACACAGCACCACCGCCCAGCTCAAATGCTGCTTTTTAAAATATTTCAACACAAGATATTTTGTAGGAGTTTGTGTTATTTTCTAAAAATGTAAATTAAAAAGAATTAATGTGGGAAAACTAAAAATAATAGGCTAAGTATTTAATTCACTCCTATTTCATTCTTTTAATAGTTTTTAATTTGCTATTAACTTTGTAACTCAGAAGCAGCAAATTTGAAGTTACACATTTAATTGTGATTTACATAGTTGTTTTGTGCAGACATTTGATAGACTATACCTTAATTTAAAGATTAATTTAACAAAAGGTCTAAAACATGTTCAATTATTCAGGTACTATAAATGTTATACCAGATCAAATACAACATACAAGTACATATATGTCTACGTATATTTAGGTAGCTTACTTCCTCACTGTATAACTGTTGCTGACCTCATAGTTTTGACCTGTTTACAATTATACTAAGACGATACTAAGACTTGGTACTCCTAATATCCTCAGAAACTGAAAGAATGAAAAATTTCATCAGTAGGTCTTAATTCAGAAGACTGTTGGTAAATTGAAACGTAGCTTCTCTGAAATATAATGTAAAATAAATACATGTATTAGTAAAATCCTCTGTTCTTCACTTAATACTGAATGCTCTTCAGCATGAATGGCAATAAATTTGTAACTACCTAGGGTAACTAATCTGATATAATCTGATTGTATATTTAAAATCATGAAAAGTCATTTATAACTACAACACCCTGAGTTTCTAAGATTACACTTTTTTCCCCTCATAAATTGTTTGACGTTAAGATTATTTCTTTTGGCATTAAATACTAATCAGAAGTTTCTTGTCAATTTTAGAATAAGATTCTCCCAATATGCTATAGGAATTACATTTAATTAATCCTCAAAGGCTATTGTAGATTTTGTTTGTGTGACCTTTGCCAAAAATTCACCTTGAATTTTTAAGGTTATTTTTATGTGTCTGCATTGATTTATACATAGAAATTATATTTACTTCCTTATAGGAATAAATAAAATATTCTTAGTTATTATTTTACCAAAATATGTAGTTTTTCAACTAATTTTGTATGTGCACCTGCCAGCTATCATGTACAAACCTCAACATAAATTCCAGTGATATTAAATATACCCTTGGTAAGAAACTGGTTCGCATGGAAGGATCACTCATCTGGAGCTGTAGATTTCCACTGCAGTGTACTAAAGTAACTTAGGACTTTATAGATTGCAAGGAAACATTTTGATATTCACTACTGTTCTCCTGATGATTTGGGAACTATTTTCTTTCATTTTTCTCTGTGAGTGTGGTCTATCTTTATATTCCCAAGAACCTCATAAAAAGTACAAGTTGAGATATCTAGTTTTGATTAAGGATGTTGTTATTTTCTATCATGGTCCTTCTCCTTACTAGTTTGCTTTTCCCTGAACACAGTTCCTCCCTTTCAAGAAGAATGGTCCAGGGGTTGATGGGAAAGTTTTGCTACCTAATGGTTTAGACCTCAAAGCCATACAGTGCTTATCTTTCTAAAAGAATTTGGTAAGAGTTTGCTGGATTAGATAATTGTAGGATAAGCACAGTCACTACCATTGTGCTTGATGATGGGCAAATACAACCTAGACTCAATAAAAACAATTAATACCTTGTTTTATATATGTATAAATTAAGGAGAAGTTGAAGATGAGATTTTATGGAACCAAACATTCACTTACTCATTATTTCATTAATCAATTCCACAAAATAGTAGCTGTTTATTGTACTTCATGGTAAAAATGTAAAAAGAATCAATATTATAAAGAAAGCACAAATAGGAATCACCCATACCAGGCAAGAAGAAGAAAATCATGAGGAGAAATACACATATTTCATTTGTACGTGAACCCTAAAAATGTAGTAGTAATTCTTTGGAAATCCAGATTTGTGCAGTATAAAATTATCAGTCTGTTATATCTGAGAAGTGTGTGCTTTGTTATGAATGCATTTCTTAAAAGATTGTTGTGATTATTCCATAATCATGTCAAGTATGTGAGAACATCATTTTCTTTTCTCCTGTCCTCTGCTGATGAGTAATTTACCTTCAGTGTTACTGAAAACAAGCTATAATCTCAAAAAGATTTGCCAATAGAACTGCACATTTTCCTATTTAAAATCTGCTTGCTTGAATTACATTTTCAAAAAAAATCAGACTCAGTTGTATATGCCTTTTTTTCTAGGTGTTTTCTCAATCTTGAGTTTTCATGAAAAAGAGAAAGTTGTTAGTGGAAATAATTAAGACATGATCATAATCTGTAGTCCAGGCGCCCAAACCCTGCTGTCTGCTTCTTGAGATTAAGATCATTATGATGAGCCACTAAGCCAGATGAAAAATAAGTTTGATTTGACCTTGGATTTCATATAATCTTTAACAGCATATAATCACATAGTTCCTTCTGAAAATTCATAGTAGTTGAATGTGTCTTTACAGAGTTGGCTTTGTGGTATATAGTTGTCACATGTGCAAGTGCAAATGTGCTCTGGCTATCATTTTGAAGGTTCTATTTACTACGGGAAATTGAATAAAATGTAATTTAAAGTATCTCATAGTTCAGTCATGTTGAGCTTAGCAGGACTGAAGGCATTCCAATAAATGTACATAGAACAATTAAGGAAACACTTTATAAATATGCTGGTATGAGATGGCCACACACAACTTGATAGAAACTTGGTGACACATTATGTTGACCAGGATAATGGGGCCTTTGTTCTTAGTGAAACTCTACTGAATGGTATTTTTCTCTAGACTTTCAAGTCTTGGATAATTTCTTTCTATTTAGGTCTGTCCTAGATAGTCTTCATCATCTATCAGGTCTTTTGTGCCTGAAATCTTTGGCTCCACTGTCTCATCTCCTTTCTATATTTCTTAGCATAAATAAATCACCATGAACATATTTTGATTGTGTTAATTTGTCAGCCTTCTATCTCTATACCCTGCCAAACCAAGACATTATTTCTGTGATTGTAAGGAACATACAGATCTTGCTATTAGCCAACTTTCTTCAATCATTACCTGAATAGTTACTAATAGTCAGAAAATAATTAGAAATGGTATATAACGAATGAACTGATAATTACTGAGAAAGTAATAACTAAATATAATAATAATTATATATTTAATAAATATAGTAAAATAAATCACTTAGCATACCCTTTCTCAACTGGTCCTCACAGATTAATTTTATTATTTTATCATAGAAATTACACTATAGCATTAATTAAAAATCCATATTAAAAATTGCTAATTTTACTTCATTTAATTTTTATGATTAAATTATTTTATTTACGTGAATTCCAAATGTTGCCCCTATTCCTGGTCCATTCTCCCTGGGTTCTTCATCCCTTTCCCTCTCCCCTTTGTTTCTAAGAGGGTGCTCCTAAACCACCTACCCACCCCACCTCAACCCCACAAGCATTGCCCTTCTCTGGGGCACTAACTTTCTACAGGATTAAGCACATCCTCTCCCACTGAGGCCAGAGGATGCAGTCCTTTATTACATATGTGCCAGATAAGGCCCAAGGACACACCTACATACACTCTTGTTGGTGTCTTCACCTCTGGGAAGCATGAAAATTCAGTGTTAGTTGATACTCTTGTTCCTCCTGTAGGGTTGCCATCCCTATTCAGCTCCTTCATTGCTTTCTCTAACCCTTCCATAGGGTCATGGAAGTCCTTCCTTTAACTCCAACCTCAGTCCAATGTTTGGCTGTAAGTATCTGCGTCTGTCTCAGTCAGCTGCTAGTAGAGCCTCTCAAAGGACAGACATGCTCTCCTGTCCTTCATGTCCTTTTGGGTCTGGGTTACCTAACTCAGGATAAGATTTTCTAGTTTCATCCATTTGCTTGCAAAATGCATGGTGTCCTCATTTATAATTGCTGAATAGTATTCCATTATGAAATAGAATCACATTTTCTGTGTACATTATTCAGATGAGGGACAACTGAATTGTTTCCAGCTTCTGGCTTTTATAAATAAGGCTGATATGAACATAGTGCAGCATGTGTCCTTGTGGTGTGGTGGGGCATCTTTTGGGTATATACCCAAGAGCAGTATAGCTGGGTTTTTGTGTAGAACTAATTCCAATTTTCTGACAGTTCCTCAGATTAAGTGCTTGTACCAGTTTGCAGTCCCACCAGCAAGGGAGGAATGTTCCTCTTCATATCTTTGCCAGCATCTGCTGTTAACTGAGTTTTTAATCTTAGCCATTTGGATTGGTGTGAGGTTGAATTGCAGGATCATTTAAATTTGCATTTCCCTGATGATTAAGGATGCTGAACTTCTCTTTAACTGCTTCTTGGCCATCCAAGATTCCTCTGTTGAGAATTCTCTGTTTAGCTCTGTACCCCATTTTAATTGATTTAAAAGGGAGTTATATGTTTTGGTTTTTTTTTGGGTTTTTTGGAGTCTAACTTCTTGAGTTCTTTGTATATTTTGGATATTAACCCTCTATTGGATGTAGGGTTAGTAAAATCTTTTCCAAATCTGTAGGTTGCTGTTTTGCCCTACTGGCAGTGTCCTTTGCCTTACAGAAGCTTTTTAGTTTACTGAGGTCCCATTTGTCAATTATTGATCTTAGAGACTGAGTCACTGGTGTTCTGTTCAGGAAAATTTCTCCTGTGCCAATGTATTCAAGGTTATTCCCTACTTTCTCTTCTATTAAATTCAGTATATCTGGTTTTATGTAGTGGTCCTTGATCCACTTGGACTTGTGCTTTGTAAAAGGAGATAAATATGGATCAATTAGCATTCTTCTACATGCAGTCTACCAGTTAGAACAGGATATTTGTTCAAGATGCTTTCTTTTTTCTATGGTATAGTTTTTACTTCATTGTCAAAGACCAGGTAAGTGCCCATAGGAATACCGGTTTTTTTCCTGGGTGTTTGATTATATTTCATTGATCAATCCGTCTGTCTCTGTACAAATACCATGTGGTTTTTATTACTATCATTGTAGTACAGCTTGAGGTCAGTGATGGTGATTTCCCTGCAGAAGTTCTTTTATTGTTAGGAATTCTTTGTGCTAAACTGGGATATTGTTGTTCCATACAATGTTAATAATTGCTCCTTCCTTGTCTGTGAAGAATTGTGTTGGAATTTGATAGGGTCCTGTTGAATCTGTAGATTGCTTTTGGTAAGATGGCCATTTTTACTATGTTAATCCTACTAATCCATGAGCATGGTAGGTCTTTCCATCTTCTGAGGCTTTCTTCTATTTCTTTCCTGCAGGAACTTGAGGTTCTTGCCATACAGATCTTTCATTTGCTTAGTTAGCACTACACCAAGTTATTTTATACTATTTGTGACTATTGTGAAGGGTGTTGTTTCACTAATTTCTTCTCAACCGATTTATCGCCTATATAAAGGAAGGGCTACTGATTTGTTTGAGGCAATTTTATATCCAGCCACTTTGCTAAACTTGCATATCAGCTGTAGAAGTTCTGTCATGGAATTTTTGGAGTCACTGATTATATGATCACACCATCTGCAAATGGTGATACCCTGACTTCTTCCTTTCCAATTTGTATCTCCTTGAACTTTTTTGTTGTCTAATTGCTATAGCTGGAATTTCAAGTACTATACTCAGTAAGTAGGGAGAGAATAGGTAGACTTGTTATATCCCTGATTTTAGTTCAGAACTTGGCAGAAATATATATCTTTTAATCGTCTTAGTTTTCTAGCTCATATAACAAGATATGTTTCTATCACACTCATTAAGTATAACATGGTTATTATACTTAAATATTTATTATATAAAATACATATGCCTAAAATGATAAAATATTAAAACTTAAATTGTAACTTTCTACTGTTGGAGGATCATATTTCATTAGGATACCATTGGTCTGAACTAGGGTACAGCTGCTGAATTTTTGGATGTGGTCGATAATTATGAATAGGCAAGAAAAAAATAAAGTCCATGCAAAGTTTTAACCTTTAATCTATGAAATATTTGTCCGTAGTCTTTGATGCTGTTATATCAGTGTGACTTCCTTCAAGGTAGGAGTCAACCTTCTCTGACACATTGAACTACTTTTTCATCTAAGTGTATGCAGTATTGGAGCGAAAAGAGGCTGCTTTAAAGCTTTATGTCCGCGCATTGACTTTATTTTAGGTAGAACATTTGTAGCCAACATCTTCCTCAATAAAAGGCTGTTCTATCTATTTTGAAATTCTGTTGTTTACATAAAGTATATTTGGAAAGAAACAATTACAAAATGTCTAGGGGGAAGATACAACTATTGTAATCAGTGTGTAAATGGACATAGATTAGCCTTGATAGTAGGGACACTGTTTCTACCATGTTGCATAAACACGAAGAATCTTCTGAATTTGTCAAAAACTTGTTTTTAATATTCAAGACTTGATTCTTCTTTTTCTAGAATGATAAGTTTCAGAGATTCATTCCTCACTAACCTTAATAATTTATAGTTTTTTTGTTTTAATGAAGTACATGTGACTTTTCCCCTGGACACTAAGAGATCATGGGATGATTACTGTCTTCCAAACCATTGCATCACATGGAGCAGACAAGCTTGAACACAGAGAGAGCATCTTATAAATATCTTTCAAGAGGAAGGTTCTGAACACTCACACCATGGATTATGCTCCCAGTTTAGTGATGGCATCATTTGATGTGTCACAATACAACTTCAAAAACTATATTAAAGATTGTTAATAACTTATAGAATGTTGTATTTTACACTAATTAGTGGAGATATAAAGTCAGTTTGTCCTGTTTGAATAGTCATAACCATATTGCTTGAGATAGATTATACAAACTTAATTACCAAAAGCGAATGATATAAAGAATACTAAAATCCAGTAAACCACCATTGGTTTATCTGTTCATAGAAGTTCAGAAGAATGGAAGAAATAGGAGTCAGATGGGTCACAGACACCACAAGAAAACTCACAGAATCAACTAACCTGGGCTCAAGGGCTCCCAAAGACTGGGAAACCAAGGAGATGACATGAGACTGACTTAGAGCCTCTCCATTTGTGTTATAGTTGTATTGCTTGGTCCTCTTTTGCACTCATAACAGTGGAAGCATGGGGTATCACAAACTATTTTTGCCTGGTTTGGAGACCTTTTTTAATTTTTTCCCTCATACCAGCTTGCCTTAATATGGGGGTGGGGGAAGTGCCTGTTTTACTGCTACTTGTTAGACCATGTTTGTTTGCTATCCATGGGAGGCTTGCTCTTTTCTAAAAGGAAATGGAGGAGGAGTGGAGGAAGGGGATGTGGAGGGGAAGTAAAAGAAAAAAAGAAGTCACTATTTGAAAGAAAAAATATACTTGTTAAGGATTCCATGAGACAGCATGAGAAAGTTTTACATTTTGCTTAAAATCCATTTTAGCTACTATGTTTACAGTAAACTCAGAAAACATTTTTGTTGATTGTGTTACTATGGTTTCAGCAGTCTTTTATTATAGAAAAAGTAGCTTCAGTTTTGATACTCATCTGTATTACTTGTTGTTAATGTACTTCCGAGAAAATATTTACTTTTTTGTTCTATGTCTGCTTCATTATCGTAATTATATTATGTTCTTCTTGAATTGTTTTTGAAAAAACCTATTATCCATCTTAGTCAAATACATTTTACTTTAATTCAATTTGTAATTTTATTTCATAAACTAGCCACCACACTTCAACAACTGGAAATCAAGTGTCTTTATAAAATACACTGGCATTATAATTTTGACAGATTAGCACTTGGCAACCTGGTATGTTAGACTTTATTATTCTTGCTAAAATATATTTCTGTTTTGTCCTAATTAATTTAGTCACTCATTGAAAATATTTTAAATTATGCTTGCTCATTTATTATTGTGATTTTAAAAAAAGAGTAGGAGGTAGTTATAATAAATCTTTCAAAAAAAGAATCTCTTCAACCAAAACTTGAACATGTTTCTATAATGAATTTAAATAGCTTAATAAATATGATAAATCAGAATTAATTACACATTTACATAGCACACTTGGTGCTAAGCATGTGATATGGGGAATAGTATTGGTTCTTTTGAAGTTTCTATGTTTTAGGGACAGTGCTGGTAATTTTATTTTTATATCTGTGTTAAATCCCTACTAACTAGACTTGAATATATTATTTCCTTTTTTGAAGAAGAGGGAACTCTGGGACAACAAAGGTTAAATACTTTGCCTAATTCTCTTTACAAATCCAGAATTAAAATGCTTGTGGTTTGACTTCAAAAGCCAGTCTCTTAATGCCAGTGCAAAGCTGCTTTCCACCTGACTGAGGATTGCAGACCACTGCAGAAAGTATCCAGAAGTAGATCAAATGACAGATCTAGTCTATTGTGCTAAGAACTTTATGAGAATTGTATGAAATTGATTCTACACAAGTATATTAAAATGTACTTAACTAAGCTTTGGCAGTAAAGAATTGAGTGAATATATGAGAACGTGCTTAAACTGCCCAGAGCAGATGTAGGCATGAAAGATTTCTACTAAATTAATAAATACACCACTATATTATCTAAGTAGTATCATAAAATATCAGTATAAGGAAATGAAAGAATTTGGAAAAAATCAGAGTTGAATTGCATGTCTATGAATAAACGCTAAAACTCATGCTGTGTTCTAACTGCAATTCATGGAAAAACCAAAAGAATATTTTACAACCTATAAAGGAAATTGTGACAAAAGTTTGTTTACCTCAATGAGATTAAGCTACAAAATAAGGATGAAATCAAAAGGAAGACGATCTATCTCCATATGCCCACTGCTTGAAATTAAATAGTAATACATACATGTCTAGAAATAGATAGCTGAATATTGATCCTTAATTTATAATTGGATGCATGAGAGTAATAGTAATATTTAACATAGGAGAAAATTCCTGGCTTTCTAGAACATATGCCGAAGGGCAGACTTTGAAACATTTTTTTTCTATAAGTGTACAAGTTTCACTTATGAGATGCAAAATATTTTTAAGGGGAGTAAATTAGCTTATATAGGTCACACTCTTAAAAGTACACTGCTAAGGCAAGGAGGTTTGTGGATAAAAGAAGAAAATATAAAAGAACCAGTTTCTCTAAGTACATGAGAAATGCAAATGACTTCAAATGCCAGGAGAATGCTTTAAAAGTTGGGATTTGTAAAAAAAACAAGAAGAAAAGAGAATCAAGGGGGTGGGATGTGGTAGTTGTAGCAACTTCAAAGGGTGCTTGAAAACTCTCTGCTGTAACTGTGTGGTATCTGTTGGCACTTTAAAAACTTATCGCTCTCTACAGTAGCTCTCTCAGCATGGGCTACTTCTTGGGATCACCATGGGAATGTAAAAAAAAAATGCCTCTCCTTCCTGATTAATCTTTTCTTGGCACAGGATGAGGAACTGGACATATGTTTAAGATTCCCAAAGGAACTCTAATGAAATATCATGGCTGAAACCCATTCCAGGTCACTATGGCAGAATAAATTTGGAATGTCTATTTCGGGGAAGATTTTAAATTCAAATAATAGCTTTGCTACACCTCAATCAGGTTCCTTTCATTTTCTACTCTAAGTAAATATTGGAAGTGAATGTTTCTTGGAAGGAATTTCTCCTTGTTCCAAGTGAGTTTCTAATATGTTAAATCAACAGTATAAAGTCTAGATTGTATCTAGGAATAGAAAATAAAATGTCTTCTTTTGATCTTCATTGTCAAATACTGCCATTTTAAAACTTTGGTAGAACTTATATATGTCCATATATGTGTGTATATGTGCTCTTTTCCTCATTCACATTTGAGCATATATATGTATATGTATATATATATATATATGCACACATAACTACATATATCAGCATAATATATTTAATATAGAGAGCACATATATATAACATATACATGAAATATATATATATTTACAAAAGAAGCTGATTACTAGAAGACTGAATATTTTCTGTAAAAAGAATACACTTATGTGTTCAAAGGTTGTAGAGGAACGGATACTAATGTACATGTGGATAAATGTCATCCTGTTCTCAGAACAAGAACCCTGGGGGTTCCAGAAACTTGCTAGCCCTTAAGAGTCATATTAAGTTGACAGTTTTTTAAAATTAATTTTTTTTATTAACATTCAAATGTTGCCCACCCTTCATCCCCCCCACACAGAGTTTTTCCCAATCTTCCCTCCCTTTTGCCTCTGAGAGGGTGCTCCCTATCTGCAAACCCCCAACTCTGGGGCATCCAATTCTCTATAGGATTAAGCACATAATCCCCCACAGAGGTCAGACAAGGCAGCCCTTTGCTACATTTATGCTGGGGCTCAGGGACTAGCCCATGTATGCTCTTTGGTTGGTGGATCATTCTCTGGGGCCCGGTTAGTAAACACTGTTGGTCTTCCTATGGGGTGACTATCCACTTCAATTACATCAATTCTTCCAGAGCTCCTGGATATCAGTCCAAAGCTTGACTGTGGGTATCTGTATCTATCTGCCTCTGTTAGATCCTGACAGAGTCTCTCAGAGAAGTTATGAGAGGCTCCTTTCTGCAAGCCCAACATAGCATCAGTGATAGTGTCAAGGACTGGTGCCCATCCTTGGGATGGATGCCAGTTTGGGCCAGTTATTGGTGAGCCATTCCTACAATCTCTGGTCCCTTTTCATCCCTGAATATTTTTAGACAGGACCAAATTTGGGTTGAAAGTTTTGTAGGTGGATTAGTGTCCACTTCCTTCCATGGAGGTCCTATCTGACTACTGGAGGTGAGCTCTTCTGGTTCCATATCCCCACTGTTGGACATTTATGCTAAGGTCAACATTGAGTTCTGGGAACATTTCCTATCCCAGGTCTCTGGCACTTTCCAGAGGTTCCATCCCCCTGCCCCAACAGCTGCAGATTTCCATTCATTCTCATAGCTCTCTGGGTTTCTCTTCTATCTCCCCCAAACCTGATCATGCCCCCCTTCCCACCCTACTTCCCTCTCCCATCCAAGTCCCACATAGAAGAAGGAACAACAAGTTGACAGTTTAAAAATATATGATAACATTTTAAACACTTTGATACATGAAATTGTTCACTGCATTTAAAAAAATAATTTGTTATTGAGAACAATAAGAATGTCTATAAAAATTACATTATTTTACCAACTGTTAAATTTGTTTTATGTTCTATGTGTTCTAAGTATGTACAGCAAGAATACAATTAACAAAAACTCATGAATGAGGGTTGCCCACTCACTCAGTGTGTGAGTACATTCCCTGTTGTTATCAAACACTAATCAACTTATCATCTGTTTAGGTACTCATGATACTCAGCTTCCAGGATACTTCTCATAAATCTCCTTTTTGTTGTTGGTTTCTGTATTTTGTTTTGGTGTTTTGTTTTCTGAGACAACAATCTTACTATATAGCCCTGGCTAGCAAGGAACTCACCAAGTAGCTTAAACCATCCTCAAATTTGAAGTGATATTTTGCATTAAGCTTCTACATTCAGGGAAGTAGGTATATGCTATTGAACCAAGCTCTTGACTCTACTCATTTTTCTTTCTAGAATTATTTTATACTTATAAGGGTAACTTGGAAATGAATATTCAATTTTTTAACTGTTGTGGAAAATTCACCCTTTAACATACTGGTGTTCTTGCTGTACTTTAAATCACTACTCTTACACTAATTTAAATAAAATAATTTAAATAAAATAAAATAAAATAAAAGGGATATCATTATGGGTGATATGATCACAGTCAAACCTGTGACAGCCAATCTGTAATCAATGGATGCATGCACTGTTATCTTTTCACCTACAAATTGCTGTTCATTGATTTGAAATAACACCTACTACTGTGTACCTCATGGTGTGTAACTTCCAGTATATCATATTTGAGAAAAAGAATGAGTGCCAATAAAACACACAGTACATGTTTGCAGTAAGATATCTTAAAATATGATATATTAGCATGTTTTAGAAGAAAGAAGTTAGGATTTGGGTCAGGTAGTGTGAGGTGGCAATTTATAGTGGTATGTATACCCTAGATAGCAAAGAAGTACTTATAAAGAAAGGATATTCTTCTCCCTTTTAATATATATACTGTTTTTAATATGTTAACATACAGACATTAATACCTTTGAAATGCATGCATTTTTCTGGTAATTATCACATTGTAATATAATATAAATATATTAATTATTTTTAAATCATGAGTTATAACACTGACACTAACCCACTGATGCCATATTGCTGTATTTATAATATTTCTTAAAAGTACCTTACAAAGCATCAAAATACCTAACATTTGTAATTACTGCAAAGGGCAAATCATATTTCTAAATGTAAAAATGCCAATGTTTTCATAAGTCAAAACTACTAATTTACCCTTAAGTGTGGTGTTTGAACTACAACTAGGCAATGGGATTTTAGTTATTATGTGTCCCAGTGAGAGACTAGAATTTATTTTATACCTGCCATTAGCCAATTTTTTCTATCTAATAGGTTTCTTAAACTTTTGAACTCACTAGAGTTCAAAATATATACACATACACATGATAGAATATCTATACACATGCTAAATGAGTTTCAGACTAACACTAGGGGAAATATATAGTGTAGAAAAATGGAAAAGTGAAAAGTAAGGGTGTTGGTAGAAAGAAAATGACTCATTGGGGGATTTGTTATGAATTATAAAACACAAATTTTCTTTGAGGAAATTTGTTCCTTAATAATTCATATTATATGATCAAGAGATTTTAAAAATCAGAATCTGTTTTTTCTGTGCACATATGTAAATTTATTATAAATGTTTTCCATATTAACGGATATTTAGCAAAAAAAATTGACAATGAAGGATTAGATTTGCATGTGTCCTTGTAAACAATAGTTTGTATAGTTTTCTTCACAAAATAGTCTGGCTCACTCACTTTTAGCTAAATCCAAATCTGTACTAATCTTTAAAGCTCTAAGCTGTAGCAAATCTAAACCTGAAACCAATGAGCCCAGGACCCTCACTATAAATTTTCCTGGAAGTTATTTTTACTTAGGTGAAAGCAAACCTGTCAACATTCTATAAACATGAGAATTAATCTAATCAAAATTCATAAATGATAACAGTGAGGAAATGTATGTGCCCTATTCTATGTTGATTATCAATACACAGGAATTAGAGTACTCAGGAATTAGCTCAGGTTCCAGAGTGATAAGTAACCTGAGTTGCTTATGTGTGGTGTCTATTGAAATAAATCTCAAAAAAGACAAAAAACAAACAAACAAACAAAAAAGCAAAAAAAAAAAAAATGTCTGTGAAAGGTAAGTATGACAGCTTTCTAAGTACTCTTTCCATGAAAGTTTAAAAGCAAACGACTATTAGAGAGATGGTGTGTGTCATGTATAAATGTGTCTTTATATTGAGAAAGTCAGGGTCTCAAAGTATTTTCTGAAATTTCAAATACGTTTAGACATTTCAAATATGCACTAGCTTTTCTACTTTAGTTCGTCTGACTTTTTACCTGTAATAACACTGAGGAGGGTATATGACATGGTGTGTGTGTGTGTGTGTGTGTACATGTGCAAAATTCTTATTAAGTACATTGACAAATTTATACACTATTAAAACATATACATTTACTTTATCTTTTAATATGCCCTAGTGTGTATTTGCTTTGTGTACTTATGATATAGCGAATTGAGTCTAATCAGATCTTCAGATGCCCTTAAATTATTTGATTGTCTACTTGATTATGTTGAAGGACCATGCATGAAGACATGTTTGAATATAATTCATACTGTAATATAATATAATTCATTCTAGCCCCTATTTCTAAAAATTATCTTCAAAAAAATATACATCAAGAGTTTGAGCCACTGTCTTGCAAGTGTTTAATTTAATACATTAACAACACTTACAAATTGAGTAGCTTAAATAAGTCCTCCTAAATATGATCCTAATTTTTACAGTGAAAAAATATGAATAGATAGGAATGTGATTTATTATGATCTACCCTGAATGTAACTCTGCCTAAAAAAATAAAAAAAATAAAATAAAAACGGGATCATGGCATAGTTGTAACTAATGACTCTCCTAAGTTTATAAGAGTCACAGTTATTATATAAGAGCTAGAATCTGCTCCTGTGTATTTGCTTTTCATCTGTTATGGAGGTGGTTTAATTTTTGTAGCACTTGTGCTCAGCTTTGGGTAGATGTGCTAAAGCCATTCCGTCATGCACTTCTGGAGAGGTTAAACAATATGTGGCATAAATTAGTTTCCAGTTGGTCTTGAGTCTATCATTTGTTCATTCTGTTATTTACAAATGTGTTTCCTGACAGATTCTCTTCAATTGGAAAAACAAATTACTGTTAGTCTCTGTCTTATTCAAGGTTTGTACTCCTGCACAAACCAAGAAGCAAGTTGGGGAAAGGGTTTGTTCAGCTTACACTTCCACATTGTTGTTTATCACCAAAGGAAATTAGGACAGGAATTGGAGGCAGGGGCTGCTGCAGAGGCCATGGAAGAATGCTGCTTACTGGATTGCTTCTCCTGGCTTGCTCAGCTTGCTTTCTTATAGAACCCAGGACTACCAGCCCAGGGATGGTACCAACCACAATGTTCTGGGGCCTCCCTCCTTGACCACTAATTGAGAAAATGTCCTGATGTCCTACCTCTGGATCTCATGGAGGTATTTCCTCAAGGGAGGCTCCTTTCTTTGTGATTACTTCAGGTTGTATCAAGTTAAAACATATAACCAGTCAGTATACTCCCTTTATGAACCAATGGAGATTTTGAGGTGTCTACAAAATGACTTTATGAAGGTCACAGGGGTAATAGTTATATGTGAGAGGGCCTTAATTTTTTCTATTTTTGTTTCTTTTGATCTTTTCTATGTTAAACATACATGGTCCACCACTTTTAATAAACACAATGTCTGCCATACACAAAGGAACAACAATTCTCATATATAAAATGTAAGAATTATTATTACTTAGGCACAAATCTTGTTTTATCCTCTTTATTTTCTACTTTTCACTATCTTCATATATACAGCTTTAATTATATGATGGCTACAGACTTGGGTCTTAATAAATCTTTAAAAATAATGTATTTTTTTGTGAAAGTCCTCATAAAAAAGAATCCATTGGCTGGCTTATTTTAATTATAAATATTCAAATTAATTTTTCTCTTAAATTATAAAAATACAATTTAAAATGTAAATAACATTTCAAATATTTGTGATAAAAATCCAAGGTTATTATATTTACAAATTTAAATATAACTGTTTCTGAAAAGATAATATATGCATTTATCACTCCTTTTAATTTATATTTGTTGGCTCACTTATCTTTTGATACCACAGACATTTATAATGCTTATTTTATTTATGAGATACACATTCCATGTGAGACTGTACTGTTCTGACTCAAAAAAATAAAAATAAAAGGAAACTTGCATTGAGTCATCCAATTACATTTATGAAATTTCCTGTCTGCAATAACATGTAAGGTATGCGTAAGATGGGGCTTCTGAAGGAGAAGTCATCATAACCTCTTTACTCATGAGTGCTATTTTAGTGCAAAGGGTTTTACAAATTATTTTGAACCCAATATAGCTTTTTGTGACTAAATAGCAAGCAACTACGAGGTCATAATATCGGAGGTGCTAGCAACTAGAACTTCATCATCATATTTGAAAATTGGCATTGAAGTTTTCATAATAATTGTACCTTGTATTGTGTATTCATTAAAACAGATTCATTACTGAATTATACATTAGTGAGATTATACATCAGACTGTCTTGAGAATTGAAATCTACAGAGTTTTATATTATTCAGGGTTGGATAATTATGTCTGGTCTATTAGATGTAATTCATATATGTATATATGTAGAGATTATCTCATTCAAATTTAAAATAATAGAAAACACCCCAATTTTCATTACGTTAAGAGTGCAACATTATGTACAAAAGTAATTATTATTTGTATTGAGTATAGCTGACTGCTTTTTTCTTTCATTGAAAATAGGTTTTTTTTTTTAATCATTTTTATATTTTTTACAGTCCAGTCATTGTCCCCTTCCCAGTCCAACATCCCACAATTCCTCATCCCATTCTTCTTCCCCCTTGTTTCTAAGAGGATGCCCATCCCTGCTCCTGCCAAGCCTCTCTAGTCCCTGGAGCCTCAAGGTTCTTGAGGGTTAAGTGTTTCTTCTCTCAGTAAAACTATACCAGGCAGTCCTCTGCTGTATATGTGTTGGAGACCTTGGACTTGCTCCTGTATGCTACTTGGTTGGTGGCTCAATGTCAGATATCTCCAGGGTCCAGGTTAGTTGAGACTGCTGGTCCTCCTATGGGGTTATCCTCCTCCTTAGCTTCTTCCAGCCTCTCCCTAATTCAACCACTGTTTTTAGACTTAAAATGTAATTATAATCTATATAACCTGGTTGTATATAATTTAGGTCACCTTATTTCTCTTGTTTTTGTGATGGTCATATTGAGCTCTTAAAGTAACACAAGGAGATTTCTCAAAGGAGTAAGGCAAAACTAATGATATAACTAGTAATAAAAACTAATGGTGAGATATTAAAAGTAACTTTTAGTATATATAACACCTAATGATAACAGGAAATAAATAAAATACAGAGATGTGGGAATTCTTGTATTTTCTTATGTCAAATAATGCTATGTCATATAATCACTGCTTCCAAAAGTTCTTTTATTAATGTTTTGATATTTGGAATGTCTGATTCAATCTATAAGGCACAAATTTTTATAACTTTCTGTTTTTTACAGCATTCCCAACTTATCATTTTTTTTTCTGTTTGTTTTTGAGGGGTCTATTCCAGATAAGCAGAGAAAATACTGAATAGAGATGATTCTTTAAGAGTCATCAAAATCATAAGTTAAAACAAGTTTTGAATAAATCATGTTACCAGATATTTTGGATTTCCAAGAACCTGAAGTATTCATGATTGTATGCATTGCTATGGTAAAAGTCAAGGATGTCTACCAATCTCTGTAAAGTACACAACTGTTTACTTACCATAGATCTCACAGAAATGTGTGCCAACCAATGTGAAAACTTCTCATAAAGCTGCCTGTTTGCAATGTGCCTTCAGTGCTATTTTTCAAGCCTTCAAATTACATAACTTTTCTTCAACTAAGATTTTAAGAACAGCCTCGTCATATTGAATACAAAGCACGACTCTTAAAAATAGGACAGGTGTTTTGGAAATCAGCCCAGAAACTTCTGAGACCCCTCCAGGGACTCTAAGCAATCATCCAAGAACAAGTACAGCTTTGTTTTGTGCATTGCTAAAACCAATCAACCCTGAAAACTATGTACTCTCCAAATATTATACAAATGCTGTGTCACAGTTCAGCAGATTTGGGGTTTGGCCTTACGCTAACTGAAGTACTCAGAACCTATCCAAACTTAAAAGATTTTAGAGGTTTTGCTCAACTATCTCATATTTTATCATTTTTGTCGATGTGACATATACCTGAAAGATACAGCTTTAATGTAAGAGCAAAATTGTTGAGACTTATAACTTCATTATAATTTCAAAGATTTGTTACATTGTTGTGGAGCATTGCTGCATATAAGACACAGGGTGAGCCAGAAACTCCATGGAGGAAGAGCAATGAAAAGGAAAGCTTTACAATTCACAGTAGCACAGTAAACAAAGAGAACTGTGGAGAGAAACCACAGTAAAATAGATTCCCCAGTGACATGCCCCAGTAACCTGTTTTTTCCTACTGTGTTGCTCTAAGTAATTTTATTAGAAAGCAATCCATTATTTCATGAGACTGTGGGGAACAATCCACTCTTGGCATATTTATTTTTAAAAATTTAATTTTAAACCTATAACAAAATAAGAGTAAAAATGTGCTGGGTTTTAAATAGTAGCTTCAAAATTAATGATTGCAAGAATTATGAAAATCTTAACAGAGCTAATCTTAATTTTGTGTATTGGTACTGTCAATAATTAATCATTTGATATTTAAATTTTAATAAGATATAACAAGATAAAAATATTATAACCTTAAGTTAAGCAAGATCACATTTTAAAACCAGTAATTCTAACTATTAATACCTTGAATTGCTTTTGAATTTTTAGGGTCTATAGATTTTAAACATGGTGAATTATAAAATATGATCATTTGAAGTGGTATTACATGAAGTGCTTTTCAGAATAGTGCTGAAGATTTATGTCTTTTAATCTTCAGGCAGTAAAATATTCATGTTCCCAGATATACTGGCCTAGTTTATAAATGAACAATAGAGATTTCAATATGTATTACCTTAATAGCAAAGACACAGTAAATAGTGTGGCCATTTACTGAATGATTTGTAGAAAGGAAATCCCAGTGGTTTGTTTTTGTTCTTGCTTATTTGTTTGTTTGTTTGCATTCATGATGGTACTGCAGAATGAAGGTACAACATTTTAGTTATTGATAATTGCTGAATTTTATTATAGAAAAATCATATTTCTTATACATGTAAAGATGAAACTAGGCGAAAGATATCTTCAGTTATACACATCTTGGGGTAAAGTACAAGCCCAACACATAAAAAAAAGCCCTTGGTTTGTTCCCCAGTACTGCAGAAGAAAGCCCCTAAGAGTCAGCTTTGGGTAAGTATAGGATAATATAATCATGCAATTTAATTATAAAGAGGGAGGATTTACATAACTTGTGATGTTGGAAGTCGTAAGTTACCATCTTATCTGGTGAGGATAGTAGCTAGTATGTTGGACCAAGTACAATGTGTGACAATGGAAGCTGTACCAGAGCTCACATTGCCATCAGAGGGAATCTCATCAGTAACGCAATATCTCTCAAAGACCCCTACTTGCTAAAGATACACAGAACCTCCCAATAAGACCCCCTGAAAATGAAGTCATTTAACTTGGAAATCTGGGGACTTGTCAACCCTCAAACCATAGCAGATTAGTTGTGAAAAGGCTTTACTACTACTACTACTACTACTACTACTACTACTTCTACTACTACTACTACTACTACTATTATTAATTATTTACTTTCAATATCCTCACCATAGCATCTCTTCTCTCCATGTCTCTCAGCTTCTGCCTTTTTCACTTCAGAAAAGAGCAAGCCTCTATGGAAGAGCCACTGAATATGTCACAACAAGATACAATAAGACTAGGTACAAACCCTCATATCAAGGCTGCTTGACATAACACAGTAGTAAAAAAACACATTTCCCAAGAGCAGAGTCAGAGATGCTTCCAACTCCCACTGTTAGGAGTCCCTTAAAAACAGCAAGATAACAACCATAATATATGTGCAGGTTACCTCACACAGACCCATGCAGACTCTGAGGTTATATTATAACTGATCATTCACATATTAGAAAGAGACCATACTATAGTAAAAAGCAAGCCTTAACTGAGCAGTGTACTACAAGGGAGGAGTGATTCACAACACCTGCAGAAATGTGCATTGAAAAACCACATTAGTTTTTAATATTTCTCATTCCAGGATGATCAGGGCAAGTTTTGGAAATTACCAATTAAACAAAGTTTTCATCACGTTTGTCCTCTTGTGTACCTACCTACCCATCCCCAAACTGTAATGTCTTAATTGACAGAAAGAGAGAAACAAATAGGAAATAATGACCCTTTTTTCCTGATTTCTTCAGTGTCCTAGTTATTCAGTTAAAATGGTACAACTCTTTTTAATGATACATTTGGAGGGATAATTAAGTCCAAATACATAGGACACATTATGGATCCCCCTTTGTTCTCTTTAATTATAAATTTTATTTAATCATATTGTATTTTAGCAGCCTAGTACAGGAACTTAGGAAGATGGATCTAAGGAGATATCTACTTGGTGCCAAGTGTTTCATCTCCCCTTTAAAGAAGTAATCTTTGAAATCTGACTTAGGTTTCTGGTTCTTTGACTATAAAAATAAGTTGAGAATCATGCCTATTTAAAAGGACTCCCATGAGGAAGCTAGTAAATATGTCGATTACCAGCACTATTCTTTAAAATCACTCATGGTTACTAATATTATGAACAAGGCTTCTAGAAAGTTGTCAATATGAACAACTGTGTTAGATCAAAGGTCATAAACAGTTTTATTACTTATCACATACTGATAAAATAACTTCTGAAATCGTTTTTATAAATAACTCGAGGTTTAAAGGGAAATGGCTAATATAAATGAAAGCTATATGAAGAGAAACCACAGATGGTCCCTTTAAAGGTGACTAATGGTGTTTAGTACAGCCAGCTTCAAAGATATCTGAGAGAAACACACAGAACAGGTAGACAGCATAACCTGCTTGCCCTCTGACTACTGATATTTCAATGACCTGATTCTCAACCTGAGGATTTTCAAAGTGACAAATTATGCTCATTTGGCTTGTAATGATGTTCTGATTATAGACTAAGTCAAAAGATGGATTTCCTTGAAGCCTTTTCTTAATGCTCTTAAATCGTGTGCTGACCTTTCCAAACATTTTAGCTGGTAATAGCAGATTTAGATTCCACTAAAAGTTTCATAATCATATATTTAAATATATTTATGGTCACATAAGGCATGTTTATATGTTTTCTAACGAAAATGTTACAGGCTTTTCTAAATATGCCATGCTATATATACCTTAATTAATGTGGTATTCAATTATTGTTAATATGTTTAAAATAATATATGAGAAGAGTTTTGTAAGTTAACTGATTGTTCCATCCTTGGTATGATTTATGAAGCCTTGCAAGTCAAATATGCTTTATATATCATTGCAGAAACGATTTCAGCACACTTTTCTTTTGTTAATTTGAATTATTCCCTCTAACTCATCCCTCATTGTGTCCTAGGTATTTTCTAAGATCTAGCTATCCAGGAAACATAAAACCTAGACATGGCAATAAAAGTGACAATTGAGACAAAGTCACTGACAAGACATTTGCATCCTCTTAGGGGAATGTAACTAATGAACTTACACTTATGATTTGTTAAACTGCAGTACCTGAACAATATCACTTCATAAAAACTGAGAAAACTACATTTCAAAACTGATAATATAGGAACTTGAATAATGAGAGAATAAGACATAATTGATGGTATGTGACATGGAAAATCATCACTGTATTTTCAAGCAAATAGGAGAGTTGGAATTTTTCCTAAGAGAAGGCAAGATGAGCCTGTGAATAATGTAAGAGGTAGAAGTTCTTACCATCTTTGCAGAGTTCTGTCCCTGCAATATGAGCCTGCAAACAGAAGGACTTTGGAGTTGACCAGAAAAGAGAATTAGAACACATAGATATTTCTGAACATAACAGGTGAACACAGTTCAGGATGTTTGCTTGAGGCAGAGGCTGGCTGAAGGGTTAGGTTTGAACACAAAGAAAGTATAGCAAGGAGTGTGACAGCACAATCTGTCACTAGGTGTGACTTGTGACTTAGTCAAGGAGCCCATATATGAATAACGGTTGGGAAGCATTCCTCATAATACTGCGGTTGAAGGCAGAGTTCAGAAACACTGAGACAAGGCATATAACTATTGCTAATGAGAAGGGAATTTCACTGTCAGGTATCATGAGCTATAAAACAAGATTTGATCTATATTTGTTATTGTAGAGCACAGTAATGCAATGACAGAGAGCAGAAAAATAAACAGATTTCAGAATGATAAAGAAGAGTTTTATACACTGACAAACCTGGCATAATCTTTTTATTTTTCAAATAAACTTTTCACCTAAAAATATTTATCATTGAATGATTAAATACATACTAAAAATTTCATTTTACTTTCATTATTATTATTATTATTATTACTATTATTGTTATTAATTTTGATAGAATCATGCATAGCTAAGCCTTGTCTATGACTTGATATATATCAATTAATACCATGAATTCCCAATTCTTTCTATGTTCCCATAATTCTAGAAATACAGGCATCTGCCACATGTTTGGCTTATTGCTTTCCTTGACTGATTGGACAACATAGATATAAATGTAAATTTTGACGCACATTTACTGTCTTGTTCCATGTTACAGTCTTACTTTTCCTGTCTTCTGTAGGCCAGCAGACACACATAATGACCACTCAAACTCCAATGGGATAAATAAATGGATTTTTAGATATAGAATACATCAATGTGTAAATGTGCATTAGTATTTCAGAAAATTTTCTATAAACTCTGACCTCTTTGAGCTATGCTAAGAGTAAGAAAAGAAAGAAAAAGAGTTCTCCCTCAATATAAGTAAGATGGTTAAGACAGGCATCCATGGCCCATCCCTGTATGACCAGAATAGTGAGAAGAAGCCTGAAAAACATCTGACACCAGTTAAATATTAATAGGAAAGACAGATAACTTCTTAGCACTGTCATGGCAGATGACCTTACAATTATACCTAGAATCTCTCAGCATGCTAGCAATGTTTCTTGAGATTCATGAAGGAGTAGAGTAGTTCCAATAATACATTACTGAACTTATAACATCGATGATGTATTTTGATGATAATTTTAACTTCGCTGATGCTATATATACATACATATAATACATGAAATACCCAGAAATATTTTTCCAAAGAAAAACAAGAAAATACGATAATAAAAGCGGATGAGGATTATTTTAATTATTTACAATATTTTTCTGATTCAAGCTTACAATATGAAATATTTAAACATAGATTCATTAATGAATTGATTTTGCCTTAATTTAAACAGAATTTGTAATTAACATGTTCATTTAGTCATATTATACTTCAGCAACTGGATATTGATATTTTTATCAGAAATGTAATCCAGCATGTCATTATTTTAAAATATGTTGCTTATTTATATCTGTTGTGCTATATAACTTAAAATTATTAAAATTCTGATAGAATCGTGTATTAACTCTTATTTATCTAAGTCTCAGAAGACGAAACAGACTTCTTTAAATCTGAGAGAACATGGAGGACGTCATACACGTTCAGGACAGATTAACTAATGAGGAGCAAAGCCACTGCAAAAGACTTTTTTGGATAAAACTGGATAACAGCATGGATGTCACTTAGAAAGTAAGAATTAAAATAAGACACCATATAGAATTCTTAAAATAATAATAAAATGTCTTATTTTAATTCTTCCCTTCCTTCTCTATTCTCAGTTTGATTCTCACCTACTTATCTCCTCTAACCTTTGTGGCCTCTTTCATTGTTTTATTTCACGGCCTTCTGAATTCATATAACATATTTATGTATGGAATATATTTATATATCATATGATATATAATATATACAAATATTTTCATTTAACAAATAATTACTGTAGATTCCTAGCATCTGATGTCATAATTTGTTATACATGTAAATCACATGATGTTAAACACAGTAAAATTATATGTATATTAAATAACATATATGTGTATATGTGTGTGTGTGTGTGTGTGTGTGTGTGTGTATGTTCATAGTTTGATAGACCTCCGGAAGCTTATGTCCTAGAACGCCTTTCCTCTTCTTCTATAGTAACCTTGTGTTTCTGCCATTGCTTACTCTGCTTCCATTATCTCCAATGTTGTAAATTCTACATGAAAGTTAAATCATACAATAAGCCTATAAGTCTTCTGTGTCTGTAGGTGACTATATCTGTTGAATGTTGTGGACGTCTCTGTATGAAACTCTGTTAGTAAAAACAATAAGCCCAAATGTGAAAACAAACAAACAACAACAAAAACAGTGTTAGCTAAATTTATAGTATGTTCTCATTATGAGCAGGTAAACTTTGGTGTGGGCAATAACTAAGTAAATTTGAATTACCAAGGTTATCTTCCTTCTACAATATGTTTCTTCTTGTCAGTTATCACCAGAAAAACAAGAATATGAAGTTTGTAGAAACCTTTCTTAATTTGGACAAAACCCTGATATAAGATGTTTGACACTTTGGTGTAAGAGAACTTGGCTACTCAGTTCCAATCACAAGAAAGGACTGTATATCCCTACTTCTGGATTTTAATCTTCAGCTTCTTTATAATTCTCTACATTCCACATATACCTTTCATAAACTTAAGGCTTTAGAAAAACTAGAATCCATAGATTGATGATCCCATAATCATCTCTGGATTAAAAGACTATGGATGGTTCTGATGAGCTATTCTGATCAAAGCACTTCTGTTAGAATGACTGAACCTACCTGATCCTGATTTTGCATCAAAGGAAGTTTTCTTCCTCTGGAACTCAGGTTTGCCTTTCTTGCAATCCTTTCCAGCGGCCTCAAAAGTCTCTTAGAATCTGCTTCACAAATAATCCACCCATGAAATCTCACCAACAGGACAACCCAAACGTGAACAAAAAAGAAGAACACAAGCCCACATGTCAAAGTGCATGGGAAAAAAGATTTCAAAGTCTCACCCCACCAAAAGAACCAAAAGCTACTAAGAAACACTGGCAGTGGGAGAGTTAGCCAGCTTCTGAGAAGAGCATACCAAGAACCAACTTTTCAGACATGAAAACATATGCACAAGTAACAGTATATGGACTCAGCAAGTTATATTTGGTTATATTTCACACACACACACACACACACACACACACACACATATACACACACATACAGGAGGCAGGGAGAAATATATGCATACACTAACAATGATAAAGATAAAAGTCATGAATTAGAAGAGATAAGAAAAGTAAATGCAAGGTTATGGAAGAAGTGAAGGCAAATAGGAGATAAAATTAGAATACAATCCCAAAAATAAGTCAACACAAAGAAAAATAATCAACATCCAAATGGAAATATAAAAATATATAAAGCACATGAAAAATAAATTGTATAACAGTTAGGTTGTAGGGTTACATGATAGATTCTATAAAATATAGGAATTGGTGGAGTGAATCTATTAAAATACTTATCATAGTGAAGGTTGGATTTGAAAACTGTATCCTGGAGAGCACAAACTTCAGGTATGACTGTAAAACTTTTAGGAAATGTCAAGGAAAGCATGTTTTCCACCAGAAAGGGAAACATTTGTGGTAATAAATCTTCAGTGCCTGAAGTCATATTAGAGTCCAAAACACAGAAATTAGGCTGTGAGACTTTAAATCTTGATTTTGAGTAATATATTGTACTTCTTATTCACATGCATTAATACAGTATCTAAGACATTATTTCTGGTTTATTTTTTTTCTTTGTTTTCATATAAGGGAAGCTTAGTCAAGTTCCTTCAAAACCTAATTTTAAAGCATTTATAATATAAAGATAGATCATAATAGACACACAGTAGAACAAGGTGAGGATATTGTGCTAGGATATAATGCTAGGGAAATCTTGAGGAAAGTAAATATAATTTAAAATTTTTATTTTATTTACTGATTCTACTCTTACACAAAACCTCCCAATCACTGCCTCTCCCTTCCTCCCAGCCCTGCTCCTCCAAGCCCATGGCTCCTCTATTTTCCTTCAGAAAAAAGCAGATCTCCTGGTGATATCAACTGAATACTGCATAACCAGATACAATAAGACTAGACTAGACACAGACCATCATATGAATCAAGGTTGGACAATGAATCCCAGTCCAAGGTAAAATATCTCATGAACAGAATGAACAGACAAAAGAGTCAAAAACACTCCTACTCCCATTGTTAGGAGTCCAACAACCACCCCCCAATCTAAGGAACCACAACATTTATGCAGACTGCATAGGGCAGACCTAAGTGGGCTCCATGTTCTCTGTTTCTGCACCTGTGAGCCCTGCTTAATTGTTCCTTTGGGCTATGTTCTCCTGGTGTCCTCAACTACTCTGGCACCTCAAGTTTTCAACATGAAGTTGAAATTTGAGTTAGTAATGCCCAAGTGGGAAGCATGTATGTTAAATGACAAATGACTGTGAATGAATGCTGTCTTCATAGTTCACTATGAAAAAGTATAGAATGCATTGTGTAGGCCACATCTTCTGTCAAGTTATACAAACATCTCCTAATCTAATTAGTCATAACATGTGTATGTTCATATACATGTGCGTACACACATATGCATAAGTATATTCATGTGCATTTCCTAGAGTCTTATAGATTATTTTGCCTACATAAAGAGAACATTCTAATGGGGAAGACATATTATTGATAAATCTTGAAATAATAAAAGAAAATAAGTGGATAAGCTTTTGGAAGTCTCCCCTTTTCTAGTTCTTAATACAGCTTAATCTAAGCTGTGTATTTGTATTTTGTGATAGTTCATTTGTTGTAAATTTCCATTTATTCATTTACTATGGGGTAGAATAATCTTGTGAGATACAAAGTTAAAGAAATCCACTCTCCCAATTTGGACAGACTATATTACACTGGGAAGAAGCTTATATTAAAATTGCATTTAATTTTCACAGTTTTTACAATGACAAGATATCAACTTTAAGATTAAAGTATTTTGGAAGTTTACTTGTGTAAAAAAGTAACTATTACTTGCCAGATGTAAATCTCTTCTCAGTGGCTTACTGCTAATTAAGCTCACCCTTTCTAGTTCTTTCTGAATTCTGACTTTCTGGTTCAACACAGCTGTTCTGACACAAAACTCTTCTCCAATCTGACTGATCCAAACTGGCTTCTCTCAGAGTCTTAACTACTCAATGGAACTACACCAACTGCACTGAACTGAACTTAGCTGAACTCCTCAATGCATTCAATTGAGGTGCATTGTACTACACTGAATTGAACTCAACTGAACTTCATTCACTTAACTGCCCTCCTACAGACCATCTTTGCCCTGCTCTTAAGCTTCTTCTTTCTCATAAGGGTTGGTCATATACTATCTCTGACTCACTCTGTCAAATCTTTCTCTGATTCATCACTTTGTCTACTTCTCTATTAGATGTCACTTTCATGCATAGCTGTTTCCTTCTACAAACTCACCTTATCTTCATTGTTAGTATTTATAGATGTGTACTGAGGTTCTGTCTATATTCTAGCCAGACCATACTCTGCACTCTAGCTGGATCAGATGAACCTAGAAAGTCTTTGGATGTGATCCCTTGGCAGTGAAGCATGTTGCTGGATTAAAATGCCTCTAAAGTCATTGCTGTTAACTAAGGAATATGAATAGTATAAACACGAAAGATTAACTTTATACCATGCATCTAAATAGAAAGTATTGCTCACTCTGAAGTCGGTTGTGGTTAGGATGGCTTTACATCTCATTTAGTCACAATGGTGTTATTTATAGCTGTTATCACAGGAAAGTAATAATTTGCAGGCATTACAGATAGTACATAGCTATGTAAAATTTTATTCAGTATTCCTATTCTCATAGTTAGGATTTCTCTTGCTATTATAAAACACTATGACCAAAGCAACAGTTTCACATCACAATCCATCACTGAGAAACATTAAGGCAGGATCTTAAACATTGAAGGAACTCAGAGGTAGGAGTTGAGAACATGAAGAAATGCTATTTGCTAGCTAGCTCATCATTTATTTCTCAGACTACATTCTTATTTAACCCAGGACATCCTGAACAGGGGTGACACCACGCACAATAGTTTGGTTCTCCCAAATTAATTATTAATAAAAAAAAGTCCTATAGGACAATCTAGTGGTGGTACTTTCTCAATTTTGGGTTCTTTCTTTGACTCTAACCTGTGTCAACCTCTTCCACCACTGTAGAACATTTAGCACATACAGTATTTACAGTAAACCCCAAATGACTTCATGTTCAAGAACATGTTAAAACTCTTTCCAGTTCTTTTCTTTTTTTTTATTCTTTATATTTTATTAGATATTTTCTTTATTTACATGGCTATGATTTCTCCTTTCCTAGTTTCCCTTCCAAAAAAAAAGACCAAAAAACAAACAAACATACAAACAAACAAAAAAACCCGACAAGAATAAACCCTTGTTGCCTCCCTTCCCCCCCTGCTTGCCACTCCACCCTCTACCACTTATTGGCCCTGGCATTCCCCTACACTGGGGCACAGAACCTTCACAGGGCCAAGGGCCTCTCCTCCCATTGATGCTCAACTTTGCAATCCTCTACTATACACATGCTGCCAGAACAATCAGTTCCACCATGTATAGTCCTTGGTTGGTGGTTGAATCCCTGGGAGTTCTGAGGGTCCTAGTTAGTTCATATTGTTGTTCATCCTAAGGAACTGCAAACCCTTCAGCTCCTTTGGTCCTTGCTCTAACTCCTTCACTGGGGACCCTGTACTCAGTTCAATGGATGGCTGTGAGCCTCTACATTTGTATTAGTCGGTACTGTCAGAACCTCTAGGGAGACAGCTATATCAGGCTGCAGTGCCCTTCTTTCAGTCTCTGCTCCATAGTTAGTCTCTGCAACTCCTTCTGTGGGTATTTTGTTCCCCCTTTTAAGAAGGAATGAAATGCCCCCATTTTGGTCTTTTCAAAGAGATTATTTCCTTTGGGCATCAGTGGCCTTGATAATCCAGGTTTCTTTAAAAGATACAGCACTAGCAGAGGGAATGAAGGTGAGTTTCCTTTACCAATTTCAAGAGATTAGAAAAGAGGTTTGAAAAACATCCATGAACACACATATATCCAGTGTGATAGCATACAGCCTGCACCCATTTGTGGAAGCTTTACCATTCTGTCTGCTAGTTGTCCTCTTAGGTAATTCTGAAGGTCTTGTTCCATGGTGGTGTATGTGAGATATTAATGTACTTTCTCATCCATTCCATTAAATAAATTCCTTTAACTTGGTGCTTTGAACACTATGAGGCATTTATTCAATCTTCTATGCACTCTAATAAATGGCCACTTAAATAATACAATTCACATGTAATTACATCATACATTTAAACTCAAAAAATTATTTTGGGCATCTAAACTTCTTCAAATGTGAGATATATAATTCTCCTTTTCTCTTTTTTCTAGTTGACAGTATAGCCAATCTAAAGATTAAAAATAAATAAGGAGAGGGAGAGGAAAAGAACTCAAGGTAACTTTGAGATTGGACAAACTCCGCTGACAGATCGAATAACTATTCTCCTGAAATTGTAGTTTGACCTCAAATAACAGTGCCCTGAAAGCGCACTTTGAAAAGGGCTCTTTCCTTTGAATAACAATGAGATGGACTTGCATTGATGTCAACACCGGGTACCAGGAAACACCAGGCACTAGTTCTCAGAACTCTCATGACTCATGTGGACCAAACTCCAACGATGGGTTCTGAGAATTCCAAATTAGAAAACAACATACCAGGAAGAAAGTTAAATTTTCTGTCATAGTTCATTAGGGGTTTAACTGGCTTTTTATTGCCATTTAATGTTTTTATTTTATCTTTTAGTTGTAAGAACCAGGGAAAATAGAAACAAACAGTGAGTCAGATAAAACACTCACCCTGACAAAATGTGTTGAACTAAAGAACTTTTCTGTTAATTATAGAAACTGAAAGTTAAATGTCCTGAGAATGGCATGTTTTTAAACAATATGTTATCCATGTTTAAATATGAGGTTATCTTTTTCCTTCTAGGGCATAATCAGGCTTAGTAGCAATCAGGCTTAGTAGCAAGGACATTTTAATATTACATTTTGGTTATGCCTTTCCACTTTATAGTCTGTTTTCTCTTTTGTATATTGTTTAGCAGTTTTTTTTTTTTTTTT
>NW_022196894.1:78527038-78533565 GCF_008632895.1 Mastomys coucha
CATAGTTCTACCGGAGGACCCAGCTATACCACTCCTGGGCATATACCCAAAAGATACTGCAACATGTTTAGCAGTTTTATAATTTACATAATGACTGTTATCATTTTACCTCCAGTTTCTTTCCTCTTATCTTCTTTTTTTTGCAGAATCCCACACAGAGCATCTTTTAATCAATGTGATGCTCCATGCTTTTCAACCTGAAGTCTCTAAAAAAGTATTTTAATACCTCTCAGAGAACTAACATTAATCTTACAATGATGTTCATGATGGCAAATGTACTCTTCCCTAATCACATTTTAAATTTATAGGTGCAGAAATAAGGGGCTTTTAGATATTTCTTCTCTTGCAATCCATATGTGTAAATAATGAGATTCATTTTCTAGGTAATACTAATTTTCACCTTTTAAGCAATAGGGCTTTTAGTAAAATGAAATGAAAAGAGAGGTTTTTGTAATATTTTCTATTACCAGGTATATAGAGACTTCACTGCCTCTGTGGATAATCAGCTTACCCATTTCCAATTTCATCCTATGCAAAAAGAGTGATCATATGGCCAAGTTGGTCATCAATGGGAGGAGAGGCCCTTGGCCCTGTGAAGGTTCTATGCCCCAGTGTAGGGGAATGCCAGGGCCAGGAAACAGGAGAGGGTGGGTTGGTGAGCAGGGGGACGGGGGAGGGAACAGGGGTTTGTTTTTGTTTTTGTTTTTATATTTATTTTATTTTTTCCTTTTTTTGGAGGGGAAACTGGGAAAGGAGATATCATATGACATGTAAAAAAAGAAAATATCTAATAAAAAATTTTAAAAAAGAGTCATCATATATTTATGTTGACTTTAATCTCTAGGACCAAAGATTTTACTTTAGATTGATATGAAAAAGTTGGAATATAAAGAAAATAAACCCCCAACTACAGGCATGTTTGTTATTCTGTTCTCACCCTGTTTTTTTATGGAAAACTTCCTAATAGCACTGGTGTCATTGTGTATGGTTGGTGAATTCCAGTATATATATATATATATATATATATATATATATATATATATATATATATGAAAAGAAATGTGAATTTAATCCTAAAATTCAGCTCTCATCTCATGAAATATGAATATAGCTCCATTATGGGATTAAAATTTAGGCAAATTACAGATGGGAGATGACTTTGTACAATATACTAATACACATAAAATCCTTATTCTGAAGGAAAAACAAGAAAATTCAGAGAAAACAGCTATCTGTGGTACCTAGTATTATTCATTCCAGATGCTTGACATATCCTGTCTAGCTCAGAAATTTGTAATGTGTTCATGAAATAAGGACTGACTGTTGACATATATTCTCTAAATAAAAAAAAACATTTTACATTGATACATAGTCTATCTTCACATCATCAAACTGTACAATACTCAAAACTCTATATCAATTAATCAATTAATACACAATTAATACCACCTTTGTGTACCTTGGTACTTTTAATTTTAAGTATATTTCTGACTCTAATATCTACTCTCATCTATGCCTTGGAATGAAGATCATTCAGTGGTGCTGTGCAATACAATTTAAAGTATTTGCAGATACATTATATATGTACTTTTGAGCTTATTTTATGCTTTTTTCAGATTATTAATAAGTGTGCTCTATTTAATGCCTTAAGCATACTTTCTGCTTTTATTTTGCATAGCATATATACATCAAGCAGTACAAGATTTTTATCAGGGGTATAAAACACCTATTTTTTTATATTTTCAAAAATTATGTTTTTAAATAGGATATTTTTAATCCTGAAAAGACCATTGTGGAAATTGTAGCGAATATCTGCCAATATTCTTAAAAACAACATCTAACCTTGCTTTCAGTTTTGAACAATCTCTGTTCTAGTCTTTGTCACTGTATTTCTTTTAGATAGGAGAAATTCTAGGTGAATATTTTTGTGATGGATGGGTAGCCCAATCCCTCAACTGGGGTTCATGCCTAACCTCTGGATACAGTCTCTACAGGTTCTCACTCCCCTTTGTTGAGTATTTGAGCTAATGTCACACCGTTGCATCCTGGAAGCCTCTTGCTTTCCTGGTATCTGGGACTTTCTGGTGACTACTTCGAGTTCCTCATCCCACACTGCTATATACCTATATACTTGTTAAAACAAAATATATGAATGTAGAAAGATTTCTTATACATAATATATTCATCTTTGCATTTGCTTAAATTTACAATTTGAAAGATTCTAATCATAATATCATTTTGTTAAACCAAAAATTATCTAACTATGAAGGATTAGCATCTATAGGTTTATTTATTTTTACGATGGTGGCATGTATGGTTATGGGCTTTATTCCCTCTAGGTGAACACTGTTACACTGAGTTACAGCTTCAGTTACATAGTGATAAAAAACCACAACACTGTTTGTCTCAATTGTTTATAAATCTATACGTTGGGTAGCTTTTTTATGGCGGTAAACTAAGACAACGAGTAGAATAATAAACCATAGTGCTGCAGGATACATGAAGCAATATCTTAAATCACATTATTTATTAGGGTCTCAACCAAAGAGCACACATGGTAGGACCCATGGATCCAGCCACTTATGTAGCAGATGATTCCCTTGTTGGACATCAATGGGAGGAGAAGCCCTTGGTCCTGGGAATTCTCAGTGCCCCAGTGAAGTAGAATGCCTGGGCAGGGAGGCAGGAGTGGGCAGGTGGGTTGTTGCATGAGCACCCTCATAGAAACTCGGGGAGGGAGGATGAGATAGAGGTTTTCAGGAGGGGAAACTGGGAAAGGGGATAACATTTGAAATGTTAATAAATAAATTATACAATAAAAAAAGGAAGCTGATTTCACCATAAGACTCAAAATAAAAAACATTACAAGTTGATGTAAATAAAATATGATGCTGACTCATAGAGTTTTGATAAAAATAGAGGATATGAAGTTAAACATTCCAAAACATTGGAATCAACTGTATATTTGAACTTTAGATTATGTATGGCTAGTTAAGCATCCATTCTTCAAAACTGTTCAGCAGTTTCATGAGGGCAGATCAACAGAATCAGATTTTGGGTGTAAGAAGAAGAAATCCAACATTGAAAATAAGAGGATCTTCTCCTAGTTGGCGATAAGGATCAAACTCCTTATGACTAACAAATTATTAACAGTTACTGGCAAATGACAGATAAGGAAGAAACACAGATGTTTCATTTATATATCAGTTGTCAAGAAGGTTTAACCAGAAAGCAGAAGACATTGTTTTAATTGTGCTATTTAATATGTAATTTAAGAAAAGTATGACTGTAATTATTCCAATTTAAAATAAAAACCTCAGCCTATTAATCATGAAATACACTTTCATACATTATTAATTTTTTGAGACATTGAACTTGAATAATCAAATTAATAGAAATGTTTGATCATAAGTCCTTTTGATTTTAATTACAATTAGATGCTAGAAAAATTAAAAAAATATATTAAAAATATCAAAAGCTATAAATACTTTTAAGCTATACATATGGACTGTAACCATTGACAGAGGTCTATGACCTTGAATCAATTGACAATGAATAAAATAGAACGTACTATATACCCATTTTAATTATTGCTTCAAAGTACTTAAATGTCTTCAGACTAATAAAATGCCGTCTGTGCTAAGCAGCAGGGGTGGTAGAATCAATGTCTCTGTTGTAATATTAATACCAATTAATAGACTTTATTATATTAAGAGCCAGGGAAGCCAACTTTTACTTAATATCACAATTTTATTCCTGGTACAATTTTCAAATGTTAGGGTGACCTTGGTTAAAATATTAACATCTTTTTATTTTACCTTTGCAAAAACACATGATTATAAATTTCAACTTATATATTATGGATTTGTCTGCTGATAGATTGATTTCTGATTATAGAATACTATGGGTGCTGGAGATAGTTCAATCTGTATGGACACTGTGGAGAAATCCTTAAGGATGAAACAGAAATGGCTAGTTATTCAGCTACTTATGCTGTAGACATTAGCATTTTAATGTATCAGTTCATCCAATGCTCAGGTATGTTAAAACTCCTCCTATTCTACTCCAATAACATCAAAATTCCCCCTGTGAAATTTCTAAATCTAAATTGACAAATCTATAAACCATACTCAAATTTTTATGAGGTTGTTTTAATCTTTTGCAATTTATTTTTAAACATTATTTTGAGAATTTCATACATGCATGCTATATTAACACCATTTCTAATCCCCTCTCTGTGCCCAACACCTCACACTTATTTTCAAATATTACTACTTCTCAAATTCTTAATATTTTCTTTTATTATATAAACATAAGCAAACATGGTATACTTAATCCATTTTGTTATTTACATGTGTATGGGTTGAAGGCTGACCACTTGTAATTTTCGTAACCTTTCAGAGGGCTTATCCCCGGGGAAAATGGGTTCTCCTCAAAGTACCCATTGGCTGTATATAGTTCTTCATCTAGAAGAAATAGTATTAAGAAAAGTTTGGGTAAAATCAATTATACTATCTTGGATATATGCAGATTTTAATTCTTTGAATACATTTGGCAGTATAAAATATCAAGAGGAAGAAATTGGTACCTGCTTTACAGACCATAGTATTTGTTGTTTTCCCATAAGAACAATAGTATTAACCAGACCCCTCAGAGCTTCCAGGGACTAAAACCACCAAGCAAAGAGTTTACCTGGGCCAGTCCATGGCTCCTACAAATGTAGCAGAGGATTACCTTATCTGGCATCAGTGGAAGGGGAGGCACCTTGTCTTGTAGAGGCTTGATGCACCAGAGAAGCGGGATGCTAGAGGGTGAGGTGGGAGTGGCTAGGTGGGTGAGATGGCACCCTCTCAGAGGCTTAGGGGAGGAGGAGGGGTTGGGGGTTTCATGGAAGGGAGACAGAGAAGGGAGATAAAATTTGAAATGTAAAAAAATAAAATGATTAATAAATTTAAAAAATCTTTAAGTGCTAGGTGCTACCATGATGATGTAGCCTTGGGATACTTTTATAGTCGTTCTACAAGTTTCATATATATTTTGACATTATATTTACAATATTCTTTATACATACATGTTTATTATAATATGGAAGAAGTATACTAATCATCAAACTTAATATATATGATAATTTTGTAAATGTGTTAAAACTAAAGCTATGTATTACAAAGGTTATTAATAAATAATCACAATAGCAATCTTGTTAAGAAGCTTAAGAACAAATACATGTAGAATCAGGAGAAAGCAAAGAATTCTAACTCATTAGCTGCTCACATAAATGAAAGAAGATATTGTATATGCAACATCTCACCTGCAGTGTGTATAAATTTAGAATATGTACAGGTATGCATGTGAAAATACATGAACATATATGTATATATTTATGGCTGTTCTACATTGGTTTAGGATTCTGTTCCCTGGAAAAAAGACTCATTTCTATCTCCTTTTTTTGCTTTTTTTCACTTTTATAAGAAAGAATATAAATATCCAAAGGTAAATGCATATAAAATAATTCTTTTCTGCACTTCCCATTTCCAAGGGCATTGAACATAAGGTCTACCATAACAAAGATGAACTGTGTTCACAATTTCATTGGAGACAGCAAGCAAATGGAAGGTCATGCTTTTGTTATCTTTTAGAAATTGTGTTATGCATCAAGAAAAACCATATTGACTATATTATTGTGCATTACAAGTATATAACTCTGAGAAAACACATAACCAAGACTAAAAATGGTTTAAGAATTCATAATTTGGAAAGAAATGGAGTGTGTCATAGACGAACAGTTAAAAATATCGTAGAGGTATAAGACACTGCTGGGCTTTGAAGGGTAATGATTGTTCATGCTTTTCTTCCCCTGTGTGCTACAAAGCAGCAGAGTAGGCGTGGATTCGGTCACATGGAGAACCCAACTCTATCCTCATTATTGCTATAACTGATTTGAAGAGCATGACCCAGATATGGAGATAAAACTGAATTTCTATTACTTTGCCATCGAGATGAAAATTTCCATTCAAATCTACTGGCCTGACTCACTATCATTATTCTTGAATCAGGGTCCTTATTTGAGTGTTCCTCTTATTTACATAGGCAGTCTCTTGATTGTAGTGAGATCTTACACGTGCCTATAATCTTTTTTTTTAAAACTCTTATTGCATTATGATGAGAAAAGTTACATGATTTCAATTTATCTGAATTTGTTAACGTTTAAAAACATATTTTAAGTAAATAAAATTGAATCACATTCTTGTTTCCCTTTTGTACCACCGCTCCTCCCAGAGACCCTCCCTTCAATACCTATAATATCTTTTTTGTCATATTCCTTAAAATTTATAAAATATTATAACAATAAAAATAAGTATTATAAATGTTGTTTGATATAAAACAATTTAAGAGTCTTATGTAGATGCTCATCTACAGCAATAGTGAAAATACATTTTTCTCATATAAATTTTAAATAATTCCAAACATATTAACTGTATACTTAAAAATAATGCATCACTACTAGTATTTTCTTAAATGAACATGAA
>NW_022196894.1:78534407-78558476 GCF_008632895.1 Mastomys coucha
AGAGCATTGGATGACAATCAACAAATTTCCAATTCCTCATGTTATTGGATTTCAATCAATTAGGATATTTTGGTAATATTAATTTTCAAATTAATATATTAAGAAAAAGTAATTGTTACTTCCTGTTGTTTTTGTTGCAAGAGGTAGCATTAGGTTTGTGTGGATTTGTTGAAAGATTACCTTCTTGCTTCTTCTAGGGTATAGTTTTGCTTCTTATGTTGATGTTTTCCATCTATTATCCTTTGTAGGGCTGGATTTGTGGAAAGATATTGTGTAAATTTTGTTTTGTCATGGAATATCTTGTTTTCTCTATCTATGGTAATTGAGAATTTTGCTGGATATAGTAGCCTGGGCTGGCATTGTGTTCTTGTAGGATCTGTATGACATCTGCCCAAGATCTTCTAGCTTTCATAGACTCTGGTGAAAAATCTGCCATAATTCTGATAAGCCTGCCTTTATATGTTACTTGTCGTTTTTCCCTTATTGCTTTTAAAATTCTTTAAGAAGAGATTCTCTCTTCTATCTCTTGCATTCTGTTGGTGATGCTTGCATCTATGGCTCCTGATTTTTTTCCTAGGTTTTGTATCTCCATGGTTGTCTCTCTTTCTGATTTCTTTATTGTTTCTATTTCCATTTTTAGATTCTGGGTGGTTTTGCTCATTTCCTTCACCTGTTTGCTTGTGTTTTCCTGTAATTCTTTAAGGGATTTTTGTGTTTCCTCTTTAAGAGCTTCTAGCTCTTTACCTCTTCTCCTGTATTTCTTTGAGGTGCTATTTATGTCTTTCTTAAGGTCCTGTATCATCATCATGATAAGTGATTTTAGATTTTAATCTTGCTTTTGTGGTGTGATGGTGTGTCCAGGACTTGCTATGGTGGGAGAATTGGGTTCTGGTGATGGCAAGTGACCTTGGTTTGTGTTGTTTATTTTCTTATGCTTGGCCCCTGCCATCTGGTTAACTCTAGTGCTACCTTCCCTTGATAAATCTGACTGGAGCCTGTCCTTCGTGGTTGTGTCAGAACTCCTCAGAGTCAAGCTGTCTCTGTGATCCTGTGATCCTGGTCCCAGTTACTCCCAGTGTTGGGACAGACTTGGTTCCTCCTCACCTCTGATCCTGGGTGTGTCAGAGCATTTGGGAGTGGAACTTCCTCTGGGTGTTGTGAGACTGGCTGCAGAGCCTATGTGCCTGTAATCTATCACAGCCTTTGATGACAATTAGAATACAGCATGCCAAGAGGACATTTATATAGGGAAATGCAAATAACCTTAGGTGACAATGAATAATCAGGTAAACTTTATTGACTGTTCTACTTCTTTATAGAAATCTTAGAAAATAAATCCAAAACCAAAAATTAATAAGGTGACTTACCTGAGAAGGCATTTAAAAATTAATGTAGAAATGTTCATATCTAAGTATGTATGTACTTCTTGTAGTTGATGAGAAATGGCTATATGTTTGTTTTTTATTTTATTTTATTTTTTGTTTGCTTGCTTGTTTGTTTGTTTGTTTTTCTCAACATTATTTTATCATCTTTTCTCAACATTATTTTATCATGTCTCTTGTAGCACAGATGAAAAATGTGTAACTTAATAATGAAAATGAATATAAAATCACAAGGACAACCCTAACCCTCCACTACCTTTGGTAAGGTTAACTCTATAATTGATCCCTAGCAAACCCATCTGTAGTATTTTAAACACCTGCTTAGTTATTGCTTAGAAGGTACATTCAAATTATTGATAAAGTTACTTGTCAACTCTATTTAAAATAGAAAAGTTTCATTATGCTGCCCTGGAGTTCGCATCATAGTCACTTCAGCCTTTACAACACTTAAGAGTATACAGGATTAGCACTCAAGGATGCTTCTTCAATGAGAAGTAAGATGCCACCAAAAATAGGCAAATCTATTCAAGAAACTCAATGTTTACTGTTCTTGTAGTGGAGAATGTCAAAGAGGAGCCAGGGAGGGCAAAGCCTCTTGACGTGAGTGTGAACTGAGAACAAAAGCAAATACAAAAAGCACACCTTGGTGTGTGACTGCATGAAATTGGTTCTGTGCAAGACCATATAACCTCAATAAATAGAATAATTTAATAGTTAAAAATAAGTTTATAAAATTTAAAAAATTAGCTAACCAAATAAATAAATAAAAGGAATCTAGTACTACAACCCAAAGGAATGAAAGAAAGACAGAAAGAAAGAAAGAAGACAGACAGTAGAAGGTTAATCTTGCGTTGATTTTCAGCTCTTCCATGTTGTAACTATATTCATTAAAAAAAAAAGAAACAACAAAATAAACTATGTATATGTGTTTATGCCTATGTATCATATCTTTGAGTTGGGAAGTGTTTATATGTATTTCGATGATCCTGGAGGTCAAAGGTACAACTTAAATGTCACTTTTCACATTCAGCCTTGTCAGATACTGTTGCTCACTTGGTCATGGAGCTTATAAGCTAAACTTAACTCTCTGGGCCAAGAAGATTCAAAGTCTCTCTCTATTCCCCTATGCTGGAATTAGAGCAAAATAACACATTTTAAAATTTTTATTTATTTATTTACATTAAATATTGCCCCCTTCCAGGTCCTCTCCTCAAAAGACCCTCTCCTGACCCACCCTGCCTTTCTTCTCTCAGAGGGTGTATTCCCTCCTTATCCCCTCAAGTCTCTGCCAGAGTAGACGCATACTTTCTCACTGAGGCCAGAAAATGTAGCCCTTTTGAAAGGTAACATAATCAGACTTCAGTTGTAGGGATGACTGCTACTCCAGTTTTTTAGCAGAGCCACATGGAGACTGAGTTGCATGTCTGGTGCATATGAGCAGGGGAGTGACTCCTTCAAGCCCATGTGTGTTCTTTGGTTGGTGGTTCAAGTCTTTGCGAGTTCACAAATGCCCAGGTTAGCTGACTCTGTTGGTTCTCCTGTGGAATACCCATCCCCTTCTGTGCCTTCAATTCTTCCCATACCTCTTCCAAAAGATACCCTGACCTCCATCCATTGTTTGGCTGTAAATATCTGCATCTGTTTCAGTCAGCTGCTGAATAGAGCCTCTCAGAGGACAGTTATGCTAGGCTCCTGTCTGTAAGCCTAACAGACTATCAATAATGTCCGGGATTGGTTTTTGCCCATGGAATGGGTTTCAAGCTGTGCAACTTATTAGTTGCACATTTTTTTCAGTCTCAGCTGCATCTTTGTCTCTGCATTTCTTTTAGACAGAAGAAATTTTGGGTCAACAATTTTGTGGGTGGATTGGTGACTTTATCCCTCTACTGGAAGTCTTGCCTGACTACAGGAGGTAGCCTCTCAGGTTTAATGTCCCCCAGTCTTTGGCATCTTACCTAAAGTCAATGACCTCTGCCATCAGGTCTCTGGGACTTACTAAAGATTGCCTCCCCCTCCAACCATGACCCCAACTCGAGCAGCTGCAAATTTATATTCATTCTCCTGGTCATCTAGGCCTCTTGCCTATCTCTCTGCACACCACACAATGCCCCCATTTTCTTCCCCCTCCCTTTCCCTGCCCTCTTCTCTTGCTTCTTCTGTTTCCTATGACTCTTTTGTCCTCCTTTGAAGTGTGATCCAAACATCCTCTCTTGGGCCTTCCTTCTTGTTTAACATCTTTGGGCCTGTAGGTTATATCATTGGTATATTGATAAGTGGTATTATGAATAATATCCACTTATTAGTAAGTATATAGCATGCATATTCTTTTGGGTCTAGATTATCTCGCTCAGAGTTATATTTTCTACTTCCATCCATTTTCTTGCAAAATTCATGATGTACTTGTTTTTAATAGTTGAATAGTATTCGATTGTATATGAAATATATTTTCTGTATTCATATTTTGGTAGAGGGACATCTGGGTTGTTTCCAGTTTCTGGCTATTATGAATAAAGCTGTTATGAACATAGTAGAGCACATGTCCTTGTGATTTGGTGGAGTATCTTTTGGGTATATGCCCAGGAGCAGTATAGCTGATTCGTCAGGTAAAACTATTTCCAATTTTCTGAAAAAGCACCAGATTGATTTCCAGGATGGTTGTAGAAGTTCTGGGAATGGAATGCAAGTACTCAAATAGAAAACATTTTGTGGACTGTGCAACTGTAGTCCTGCGATCATGGTTTTATCTCCAGGGAACTTTAAAGTAGAAATTTTATGTCCATAGTCTCTTATGAATATTTAAAATTATACAATGAAACATCACGTTTATAGTAAAATAATGATGTTGTACAACATGTTCTAGATGCTTAGAAAAGTTATGGAAATGTTTTTTAAAGATTATGTAAGAAAATATCAGTATCAATTAGAAATGAATGATAAAGAACCAAAGATTGTTAAAAAAAATTTAATGAGCATTGAGATTTTAGATATAAATGATAGCTATATTATTCATTATATAAGTCTAGTCTGGATAATAAAGAGAAAACATGACAAACACAATGACAGGAAAAGAAGAGAAAGAACAGTAACATATATATGCATGACAGATAAACTAAAATACCTATTTGCCTGTAGTAGCTGTAATAAAATGAACACAATCTTACTTTATGCGATATCATTTTATTTTTCTGTACAGATTTTAATTCTGTTCCTTTCAAGGAGAATTATGTTTTCCTCTATTATGTTCAATATTCAGTATTTTATTTTGACACATGGAGGTTTTAATCTAGACACTGAATGAGTTATTTAAAACTGCTTTTTACACAATAATCTGAGACATGTAAGTCAGGAAATAGAGTGTAGAATGGAGGAAAGGATCAACATTCAGATTTCAGTTCCAGTGATTTTGGACCATCCATTTACCTGAATACAGAATTTCTATGAAGTTTATGAAACCTTCAAACGATTCTATTCAGTATACAGTACAGGAGTTTCTCTTTCCTGTTTCCTATGTACGTGTGTAGGTGTACATGCATATTCAATCATTTACATAAATCCAATTCTATTTTTGAACAATCTTATATAATGTAGAGACAGGAGGCTACACATTTTACAAGTTGAAAACACAAACATAATCAATTACCCTTGAAATTTTGCAGCACATTTTTTCACAAACTAACCAATAAGAAAAACAATGTTTGCCTTTCTTTGTGAGTTGCTTGTAATGCAGAGGTCCTGATAATTGCTAGTTAGGATATGTTACTATGATTGATCCTGTCATCTGCATTGTACGTTTTTCCTGTGCTCTCTGTATCTAGATCAGATCACATAAATGAAATAAGGATGCCTCCTATTATAACAAAGTACAAAGATGACTGCTTATCTGTTAGAATAAGTGCCAATTTTTCATTCATGCTATCTCTTTTTAAGAGCTGCAGTTAGAGGATGTGGAAGGGAATAGTAAGTTCTCAATTATTCCAAATGACAGCTCCTACAGATCTTGAAGCATTAGAATACATACTTTCTCCTTATTGCTACACCCTGAAGATAATTTGCTATAACTTGCTTGAACCTACAATCGGTATTTTCATGCTTTGTAGTCACCCACGGGCTTCTAAAAAATCCAGTAATTAAACTTGACCAAACAAATATAACAAAATGTTATTGATACATATAAAACACATATATTTTATTTTGTGTGACTTCTGTTGATTCTAATTCTCTGACATCAAAGGGTTCAACCAGATTGCTTTGGAATGGTACATTGTGGTAAGAATCGTGCCAGCCACAAATAGATATTGTGGACTTGTCATAGTTGGAGATAGTTGACCTATAAATGCCAACCTTCATTAAATGTAACTAGATTGTCTTTGTGCATTTTGAAGGATATATATATATCATATATGTATATATATATATATACATAGATATATATATATACACAGATTTACATACATATATGCAGGAAACAAAAAGTAATGCAAAGAAGCCACAAATGTGACAAACTAAGAAAGGAAGTGTGATGGTCTGTGTTTACTGTGCAGTGCCTATATCTGTTCTTGTCATTCTCTTCTTTCCTTTTATTTCTTCTCTGTCCTCATTTCTTTTGTATTTATGAGATGATAGTGCAATGTGAGCCTTACAAAATGTATTCTTTCTGATTAACAAGGATAAATTATGTTATGTTTCAGCCATACAAGGGGAAGGAAATTAGGCTTGTGCAAAGTCACATAATGAGAATATCTATCAGAAAAATAAGATAATCTCTGTCAGTCTCCTTTCCACTCATTCATCAGTTCCCTTTAGTGAATGATAATACATGGGGCTATATCAATTCTGCAGGTATTTTTTATATTGTCAATTATTCTTTCCTCTTCCATCAATATATATATATACATATACATGTATATCTATATATCTATCTATCTATCTATATATATATCTATATATATATATAGATCTATATATATATATATCTATATATATATATATCTATATATATAGATAGATAGATAGATAGATATAGATAGATAGATATTTATATGTGTGTGTACTGGCAGAACCTCTCAGGAGACAGCTGTGTCCGAAATATACAGAAGTAGAGATTCACAGTTATCCACTGGACTGAGCATAGGGTTCCCAATGAAGGAGTTAGAGAAAGGACCCAAGGAGCTGAAGGAGTTTGTAGCCCCTTAGGAAGAACAACAATATGAACTAACTATTACCCTCAGAGCTCCCAGGGACTAAACCACCAACCAAAGAGTACACATGGTGGGACTTATGGCTCCAGCTGCATATGTAGCAGAGGATGGCCTAGTCAGTCATCGATGGGAGGAGAGGCCCTTGGTTCTGTGAAAGTTCTATGCCCCAGTGTAGGGCAATGCCAGTGCCAGGAAGCAGGAGAGGGTGAGTTGCTGAGCAGGGGGAGGGGGGACGGAATAAGTTATTTTTTTCCAGAGGGGAAAACAAGAAAGGAGAGAGGGGAAGAACATTTGAAATGTAAATAAAGAAAATATCTAACAAAAAATAATAATGTTCCAAAACAAGTTAAGAATTATGTGTGTGTGTGTGTGTGTGTGTGTGTGTGTATAACATGTTAGAGATTTTTTCCACATATCTACATAATGAAAATATAGCAGCATTCATGAAAATTGTATGGGCATATGAAATACTTATTACACATTCACTTATATACACAGCTATATAAAGATATAGTATATGTGTGATAAATATAACTTATGTATGCATATATCTACTCACAATTAAGAATATTATATGTTTTTAGAAGTGACATTTCTGTGTTTCATATTTCTTCATACACCCATACATATATACTTACACACATATGGTCCAAAAGTTAGTAAATGATAGATACAAAGATGATAGTCACATAGACTACTGAGAGATAAGATTGCAAGAGATAAATCAGGTTGATGGATAATGTATAAAAGAAACAGATAGATGATAAGTAGACAGATGATAAATAGAGTTTAACAGAACAGAGTGCAAGTTGAGCTCAGTATACAGACTGTTCATAACATATGGTCAGTTTGAAAACACATGGGATAAATATGCTATAATTTTGAAGGGAAATAATTTCTCTTTAGAGAGCCATTATGTTTGCTTTTTTAACATTTACAGTATTTATTGACACTCATCTATATTTAGGGAATAGTTTCTACTTTGTGACATTACCTAAAATTTGCTAGAGCTGGATAGATATTGTAGTGGTAAAGAGTGCTTATTTAAGACTCATGAGCACCAGAGTTGTTTCTTAGCTCCTATGTTAAAAAAAAAAAAAAAAAAAAAAAAAAAAAAAAAAACCTCTTTCCCACTAAACCTTGTCAAGTATTCAGCGGGTGGAGATAGGGAGAAAAGCTAGGTTTGGTTGCCTTCCAGCCTAAGAGAGAACATGTGAGATCTATATTCAGAAAGAAAATGGCTCACAGAAAGAGGTGCAGGATGACAGGAGAGGACACTTGATGCCACTTCTGAACACTGAAAATACACAAGCTTACACATTGCTGCCACACAACATGGAAACAGGAAAGAAAGAATGGGTTATTACCTGTAACAAACTGAATTATTATACTTCAATCTTTGCCTGTATTGCACATTTACTTTTGAGGATATTATGATGAGGTTGTTTATTGATTTCCTTGTTGGTTTGTTGTTGACATACCTTTTTTTAGAGGTTACCCATTTCTATGATTATTGATGTTGTTGCCTCAGTTTCACAAATGCTGGGGTTCAAGTCTTGTACCAACCATATCCATCTTACCCTGGTATTTTAAAGGCATGCCTTTGGTTTAAGAAATGAATAGTATCAACACATACATTTATAAGTACTGCCTAGTAATTTGGTCATAATTTATCTGATTTTATGCTCTGGTAGAACTTGCCCTTCACACTGTTTCTATAGCTTATAACATTAGTCTCGCATATGTTGAGAAAAAAGTAACACATTTTGAACCATATATTTAAAGAAAAACTTTTGATTCTTTTACCATATATATATATATATATATATATATTACAAATTTCACAAAAGGAAAGTGGTACAACTAGAAGGGGAAATATCAGCCTTTCCTTGTTTCAGCCAAGCTCATGTCTTAAATCAACAATCTAGGCTGTACTAGTGTTTTATCTTCATGAGCCATGTGCTACCCTTAAGTTTTATATAACAGGAAACCATTGGGCTCAATTGTGTGTACACTGCAGTGTTATATGATATATAAATAATTTTGTCATGATTATGCAAACAGCCTTGCTTTGAAAGTATCTCTTTGAATAGTTTCAGGGAGACACACAATAGATAAAGAATGCTGTTATATTAATGAGATCCAGAAACCAGTGCTTTTTCTCAAAACACTGTCAAACTAAATATAATGTATATCGAGATAAAGCAGCATGCCTGGAAAGAGTAACATATCATCTAGAAGCAGTAAATGAGGCAGCAAAAGTATTTGCAATCATCACATTTCAAATACAATTTAAGAGGTATCGTCCAGAGAATGGAGAAAGCAATTACTGAACACAGTGCATGACAATGTCGGAAAGTGGGAGGCCTTGAGCTCTCTGGAGCATCCATCAACACACCAGAACTCTATAAGCAGATCTCAAGAAGTCCCAGACACTCAACTTTCAATTCAGGCTTATAGAAATGTAGCAATTTAAGAGTGAGCCCTGAAAGTCAACGACAAAATTCTGTCCCATGGGTGATATCAGATATGACAAAGTGTTTAAGACTGGAAGGCTTTCCATATTTGTCTGTCTCAGTGAGGAAGACATGAATTTAACTAAAATAGAAAAGCAATCCTATTTAATGTGACACAGAGAGAGAAAAGTACCTTTCTTTGGCAGTTCTGAATTTCTAGTTTCTTTGGAATGTCCTGTCATATTGAAAAGATGTAAGATACTAAAATAAAATCTATGTAGAACATAAACAAATATCCTTCTATTATTTTTCCTTATAATAGATGGCCTGTACAATTCCTTAAGTGACTAATGTCTTTCCTGGAATACTTGAATTAACATAAATATAAACACACAAATATGTATGTCAAATATCATTCAAATATATCATATGATGTAATCACAAATGTTATGTTTCATTTTATATTTTAATTTTTATTAAAACAAAATTAATATCATGAGAAGAACTTTTATGTAGAAATATCACAGTAATAGACAGTAAATAGGAATTTGTTACTTATCTGGTAGAAAAAGATCTAAAGTTCCGTTTGTCTAACATGTTGAAAGTTGCCAAATTCTAACTTAGCACTGTACGGAAATATATTGATTATTTCAAGCATGGTAAAATGTTAACATTCAAAAAATTTAAATTTTATCAAATGTGTTTTCTACATCCTTGGAACTGATTATATGTGTTTGAGTCTTGTTTATGCTAATATGATTGTGTCTTGTTGAGTCTTGAATTTCATTGTAGACCACACAGAGACAACTGAGGACAAAATCTCTGTGAGATACAGTAATAAGTATCACATCAGATTTAATTTTCAATAAATGCAATTCAGAGAAGAACTGTGAAATTGCTGATGCCCATCTGTGTTAAAACACCAAGAAAACACAATAAAAGCTATTTAAGCCAAGGTGGTCAGCTCTGCTAAATGCTGTATTATCCTTCATGCACAGAGCAGCTACTTAAGCCTTTGGAACAATAAGTAGACAAATGTCTAAATGTGGACTTGCCTAATACTGCAAAGAATTATCTTATTCATGAATCTTACTCAAACAAGATATTTTTCTATAAAACAAAAGAAAAACTACAGTAAATAAATAAATGAGCTGAAAAGCATTTATAACTCAGAATATGTATAGTTCACTCATGTAAAAATGCTTCTTACAAATGACATGTACAATACAATTTCCCAAGGAGTCCAAAGGTGCTTAAACTTTAGAAAGCCTATATTCCAGTTGGCTGTTTACTACGTAAAATAAGATAAATGAAGACACATGATTGGTAATTTCACTGATGTAGCATGTGGAGGAATTCAAAACTCATTTATAATAAATATCCTTAGAAAATAACAATAAAAGGCAGTATTCTTTCATGGAATAAGGTAGTTCTTTAAGTGTACCAGATATGTCCAATTCAAAGGTTTAAGAGACACAATACAGGAATAAGACAGGATTTTTACCAATAAGAGATTAATGAACAAATAAGATTATTCTTAGAGCAGTCGCTAATAAGTGCAATTACACAAAGATTTAAAAGAACTGTGAATAAAAGCCAAAGTTATTTCAGAGGATATATATATATATATATATATATATATATATATATATATATATATAATGTGAAAAATACAGCAAAAATTATAGGCAAATAAGATTCACGAAGAGTGTCTAGAGTCCACATAGAAACACACCCATAAAGAGACATCATAATGCATCTTCCATAAAACATGGATACTAAAGACATAAACAAAACTATGATTTAGAGATATTAATATGGTGGGCAGGTAGTAAATAAAAGAAAAACCATGAAAAGGTTTTTCTGGATATACATAAAATTATTGAGGCTTCAAAAATCATAACGACAGAAATAAAATTTCATTAATAGTAAGATGTTATAAGAGAAGTGAATTGTTTCATTTAATTATAAAAATATGCAATCCCCCAAATTAGGAGATTAATGTTTAGTAAATACAAATTTGAAGAGTACAAGATCAAGGAGTTCTCTTATATTGTCTCACATAAGACTGCTTGTGACATACTAACAATATAACTTATCTAATCTTTTTAAATTAGGTATTAAAATTAAAATATCAACTCCCTTACAGATACAGAGTTTTAAATTTTAAAAATTGGGTAATTATACTTAGAAAATTGAAATATTAATGATATAAGTAATTCAGCTAGTGGGTAATTTTTACTAAAGTAAAATTTGAAATGAAATTTATAAATGATAAAACCTAAGATAAAAATGAATCCAAATTGAGAAGGGGGAACATAACAACGTGCAATTGATAAACTATCAAGGTAAAATATATAAAAGTTGACTTTAATAACAGAAAGATATGAGTCTAATACCAAATGCCCGATAAAGTCAACAACACCATAGAAATGAAAAATAAATAGCTATGATGGTATCACTAGCAATATGACAAATATACATCTTAGCTTTGACATTATTTAGCTCAGGAGGAAACTGGAAGAAAAAGATGCAATTCTATGAAATTAAATGCTGAAGGGTTTTCAGTTAACAGGACCTGTGATACATGACTAATGGGCATATAAGTCCCACAATTTATCAAATGTAGGAAATTGAAGATCCATATCTTTGACATATCAGCAATTTCCTGTCGGGTATCTGGTAACCAGAGACTCTTGAAAATGAAGTTTGCAATTTATTATTACAAAGTATATATCCAAATCAGCGTAAGCATTGTGTAGCGAGATAACAGAGGCACAGATTTAGTTCCATTCCACAATACATACACTTATGTGTGTCTGGAGTATATCTCTTGGAACTCTGAGGAACGACTTGAAAATCAAACACTGAGGGGTAGTGAAATACTTACTATCTTAAAAGTAAATTGTAGTTTACCTCATGAAGAACTTTCAAGTAGTCAAAAGCGAATCTCTCAATCACACTTTGTACATAATTATTATATGTTTTGAAATTCAACATGTATGAATGTTAGGACGTGTATATGTTGTGTAGACATGAAAATCGGGTGCTTCACAATGAATGGGTATATTTAGAGAGGACACACATTAATGTCTAGTATAATCTCTAGGAGGTCTCACATTTTTTTTTTATCAGACAGAATGTCTCATTAAGCCCAAAGCTCACAGATACAGCTGTTTTGGCTAGCCAAAAAAGAATCCTTGCACTAAAGGGAATTTGAACACAAAGGCTCATCACTAAGCAAGAAGCTATTTGTAAATGCTTCCTTCTGGGGAAAGGAAAATCAATTTTCTCCATGTAATGTCACCAGGTATATCTACCACACTCCAGGGCTGACTCCATGCTCAGGGGTAATTAGCCAACACAATATGAATGCTATATATTTTTGTGTGCTTTTTGTTTTTGTTTTGATTTGATTTGCTTGAGAGTGTCACAGCTGGATAAATCTGATGATTACTTTTTGCCCACGGTAGCATACATAACACCTACCAGCAATAAGAAAGCTATTTAGTAGGGATATAGCTTACAGGTCATTAGCGAACTGATTTCTCCCTCTTCTGTGAATTAATAGGTGAAATATTCAGCAATAGGGACTTACCATGAAATTCTGGAATGATACCAAAAGCGTCGAGATTAGGTGGTAACACATTGGTGTCTGGAAACTCATAGGCCAGCAACTGCAGAAGAGGTAGCTCACTTTTGTCATTGGAGCATTTTCTCTCTATCTATGGTATTTAACAGAAGCAGTATCACTCTATTTTATGGTAACTGTTTTGACCTTTTTATGTATCTATACGTGTGTTTATGTATATGTGTGTCTTTGTGTGTACATATAGCATACATTCTATGATAGTAGATTACCATATTATAAAAAGTTTGAAAAAAACAATGTCTTATTATTTATTTCATTCTATGTCTTCTAATTTACTCTCCTTTAATCTTCTTCCCATATGTAACCCTTCTAGTTCAATTTTTCCAATTTAACTCTTTATAATAGACATTCCTTACTCCTCAGTCCTAAAAACACTCTTACCATGCCAAAGGTTTTTACTAATTTGCATATCTCTATGAAAATTCTAAATGAAACAAATATATCTCAAAACCTTCAACTTTTGAGATATAGCAGAAGTCAGCCATCTGCCCATGCTTACAATACACGAATAGCTCTCTTTTGTGTGTCAATGGTCTACCTTTAGAAATAAGTACAAGTTTCATTCATTTCTTTTTCCACACAAGTAGTACATTCTATTGTCCTTATAATTTTACCTTTCTCCCACTCTCATCAACTACCTGCTTTTTCTAAGTCCTTTTCCCACATTTATGTTTTTTACATTTTTTTATTTTGGGAAATTTTATATATTTATGTAATTTAAAATTATTGTACATCTGCCCTATCCTCCTTCCAACTCATTCCATACACCCAACACTCTGCTTTTAACTTCATGATGTTTTTGTCTCTTGTTTTATTTTTGAATAACCTTCTAAGTCTAGTTAGTGTTATCAATCTGAGCATTATGTGGAGCCATCCACTGGAGCATAGGAAAAGTAACCAGTGGTCACATCCACCTGAAGGATAATTCTCCCTTCTGCAGAAACTATTCACTGTCAACAGCACTTCAGTAAACAGTTGTTGAATATGATAGCCATGCTCTACCCACAGAACATACTCACAACATCTCTCCCAATTCTCTGCCTCTGACTTTCTTTCTTTCTCCTCCTTTACAATGGTCACTGAGCCTTGGTAGGTGAGACATGAGTCATTTAATGTTGAGTACTCACATACTTATTCTCAGCAGTTTGAAATATATAGATGTAAAAATAAGGACATCATACATTATGCAGGCAAATGGATGGAACTATAAAATATTCTGAGTGAGGTAACCCAGACCCAAAAGGACGTGCATACATAGTATGTACATACTGATAAGTGGATATTATCCAAAAAGTTCAGAATGCCCATGCTACAACTCACAGATCATAGGAAGCTTAACAAGAAGGAAGGCCCAAGTGTTGATACCTAAAACCCACTTAGAAGGGAACAAAATAATTATGGGAGGCAGATGGAGGTGGGGGAAACTTAGTGGGAGAGGGGACAGGGGAGAGACTAAGGGGGCAGGGGCAAGTATTGGGAGAGACAGGAAAGTCCAAAGGGTCAGGAGAATGAATCAAAATATGCAGCAGTGGGGGTTAGGGGGTAGGGGAACCTCTAGAATGTCCCAGAGACATAGGATGTGAAAGGCTACCAGGACTCAATGAGGATGACATTAGTCCCATTCATTTCTAATGAAGTCTTTTAACATGTACCTTCTCTAATGGGCCATATGTTTAGAAGAAAATACAGCAAATGAAATCATTCTTTTGGGGAGAGAATATAATAGTTAATGTCACCTCAGTTATTTTTACAAACCAGTATGTTTAGGCATATCTAAATTACCTGTTATTCAGATCATTAGAAATCAGATTTACTGTTATCTAGCTTCAGGATAAATGTTACACAAAACTATTAGGATATTTAAGGTGGGTGGGGGAATACCCTCTTAGAGGGGATGGGATGGGGGATTTGCAGACAGGAGACTGGGAAGTGAGACAACATTTGACATGGAAATAAATAAAATAATCAATAAAAAAAGAAAATTCCCTAGATATATTTATTTGAAATTACACACAGATAATAGTTATTAATATTTCAATTTTAACATAAGTAATCTAAGATTTATAATCAAATTTAATATGAAATATTATATTTTGAGAATTTATATCTACCATGTATTATGAAATGACATTTATTTGGAAAAGAAAATATGAGTAGAATATTTTTTAAAATGTCTTATAATGAAGCCACAATTAGTAACCTTTTAGAAATATTCACAATACATTTATTCTATATTGCACTTTTGTGGGTTTTTTTAAATAACCATTGACTGTCATTATTTTTTTTCTGTTACTGTAGTAGGTTAAGATTTAGGTTGACTTTAATATTCTTGTTTATAAAATCTAAAGCTTGATGATCCTGTATCCACCTTATATATTTATTTCTCTTCCATTACATGCTTTTACTAGACTATGAACTTCAAGACTGAAATCTGAAGGCAATAAAATACTCACTTCAGTTGTAATGCACTCTGCTCACAAATGTTCAAATACCACACTGCGACAGTGCCTCTCCTCCATCCTTTTTTTCCTTATTCTCATCTCACTATAATGAAAGATAACAATTCTATCTTATTTATCTTTGTAAATTGTTTTGCTGTCAGGAGGGTGCTTAGTTATAATCTATTTTTTTTAACAATTTTGTCAAAATTGAACCATGGTGCTCTCCTAAAATATCCCTTCAGAAAGTTACGAACAAAAAAATTGGATAATAAAAACAGCCATCAAAAAAGTTTTGTGCATTTGGGTTATAATGTGAGCACATAAATAGTGAACATACTGAATATACTAAGGTACTGGTTCAGTAAACTACTGTGTAAAAAATTGAGCCCCATACACAGCGTGCCATTTTCTGTCTTATCTTGTTGATGTAATGGAATGTCTCAAACAGCTAGAGATGTGAGGTATGTACCATTGTGAAATATGTTATGACCCTACTTTAATGTGTCTTCAATAATAAAATTGGACATTTTCACAATGTTACCTAGGAATTAATGATGTCAAGAGAAGTACCAATGAGTATTAATCATTGTCCAAACCTAGACATTTTATATTGATTGGTATCAGAAAACTTTTAAAGTGCAACACCAAAACTACCCAGCTGCCTAACTTTTGAAGCTATAGAGCTGATTTAGTAGAAAAGTGGGTAGTAAATTTAGCAGAACTTTCCATAAAACAGATACGAGCACAGAACATCTAAACTATTGCGTAATAAATTGAACTAGTATAGAATTTATATGGCAGTTCCCCATTTTATAATTTAATGGGGAAAGTTCTGACAAAAATTACAGGAATATATGTACCATTATTTTATAGTTCTTGAGAAAGCAGTATGAGATATGAACATTGGGAGAAAGTAAGAAGAGAAGATAAAACTAAATGTGTCAAAAGATGACTTATTCAAACAAAAATGTTATAGTAGAACATTTATGAATTTTATTATGGAGTATTGCCACTTATTGGCTCTGAGCTTCCAAGTCTCAAAAGAAGCTAGCATGGTTTAATCTTAAAAATAATTATAGAACAAAAATATAAAGAACAGTGTATTTAACACACTATGTTATTGCAAACTTGAAAAATGTATCAGATGTGTTAAATAACATATCAAATATTTGATCTGAGGTGTAGTAATAGGAAGAAATTCTTTAAACGTTATTAAATGTCTTTTGTTGTTTTGCATCTTTTGAGACAGAATCTCTGTATCTAGATAAAGCTGTCCATGAACTTGCTAAGTAGCCCAATGTGGCTTCAAACTAATAGTGATTCATCTGTGTTGGAATACAGACATACTCTTACTATACAATTTTAATCACAAACAGTGTACATTAGTTTAGTTTGTGGAAGGAAGCAGCCATGTTTGAAAATGATATCTAACTGAGGGGAAGACAAAGTGATGAATCAGAGAATGATATGACAGAATGAGTAAGAGATAGTCTATGCCCAACTGTCACACACAAACACACACACACACACACACACACACACAAAGACAGAAATATAGGGCATTTCACTTAAGTGTACTGTCATTTAGTTTAGTTCATCCCTGAGTTCTAACTTCATGCAGTTCAATGCAGGTCAGCAGAGTCATCAAGATCATAAGAAGTACTCAGAAGATTAGAACAAATTGCCAGTTAGTGTGAGGCTAAGGAGGGAAACAGTCAGAAGCTGAGAGAAGCCAATTTGAATCATATAGCTAGGAGACAAATTTGAGCCAGAACATCTGAATTGAATCAACCAGCCCAAGTTCAGAAAGAGCTATAAAGGGTGAGCTTATTTGAGAATAAGTCTCCAAGACAACAATTAGATTAAGAGAATACAAGATACATTTATACCTGGCTGATTTTCTTCTGAAGAAATTTTAATTAAATATAAATTCAATTTCCATAGAGACATATTCTTTAATCACTAATATTAACAAAAAATGTTAGCCTTCCTTTGATACACTATGGTTCCAGTGGGGCTTTCACAAAAAATTACATATAGTATTGTTTAGAAATGTAAAGACATAACAGGAATATGAAAAAATGAGAAAATTAATTTGTATAATTAACCTAAATATGTTATAATTAACAAAGAACACTTAGGTCTTATATACAAACGCCTGGATGGATGTCAATGCTCTAGATCTTTTGGCCCTGCACCCATGAGCCTGACAGCACCAATGAGACTCAGAGTGCAGATAAATAAGTACAAGATGTTGGAAGATTTATATATGGGATGGTTGCATTAGAAGGTGGAGGTTAAACAGTGGAGAAGGCAGACTTGATGAAAATTATTTTATATAATTATGACATTCTAAAATGATAAATGCATCTTAATATACTCCAATTTTTATAATACAGTTTTAAAAGTAATATATTATCTAAATATTGTGGAATATTCAGCACTACTGTAGATCATAAGAGCACAAGTAGCAAAGCTGTTGTATTTATTTTCTAGTAATATAAAATTAAAATATATGTAGGATCTTTGTTGTAGAAGCACATGCCTTTAATCCCTGCACTCAGACAGGGTTATCTCTATGAATTTAATGAAGGCCTGCTACATAGTGTATTCCAAACTATTCAGGGCTATAGAATGAAATTATTTCTCTAAAAATTTGCATTTACTAGGGTTCTAAAATTTTTCAATATTTTTCTTTTAATTGTACTCACTAATATATTTTTAATATCAACTATACCTAAGTTTGAATATACTATAATAAATCAGAAGTAACACAACAAATATGAAGTAAGCAAAATGGGTCAGCAAGAAATGGAACATGCTTTGCAAACCCTGTAATCTGAGTTCAAACTTCTTGAACCATGTAAAGGTAGGAGAGATCTGACTCCACACCCAAGTCCTTTAGGGTATGTGCCTATACACATCATAATTAAACACATGAGCACACCTACGAACAGATATACACACACACACATTAACACAAAGCAAGAGAAAAGAGAGAGAGAGAATGAGAGAGATCACAAAGTATATAAAATAAAATGTAAAATCATTTTACTAATTCTTTGGTAATTTATATAATTTTATTTGATTATATTTTCCTCCTCCCCAATTACTCCTTCAATTCCTCCAATATCTACTTCTACCTCTTTACCCATCTACATATTCTCTTTATCTAATTCTTTCTTTTCTATAAACCTCTCCAGACCAGTTTATGTTGACTAACCACTCTAGCGTGCAGAATCTGCCCTAAAATATGATTTATAGACCAGAACATATACTGTTAAAGATAACTGCCTATGACTCTCTAAACAGCTGTCAAATGATTATTGTTCCTCAGCCAAGAATTTTGCTAAGATTTTGTCTAAGTTTGTTCAGATTTTGCTCATGCACTCATGAACTTTCTGAGTGTAGGTACGATTTTATTATGTTGTGGCATGAAGGTATAGATAACGTGAAGTCATCCTCACCTAGTGCCACTGCTATCTTTCCACCCTATGTTTCTGCATTTTCCCAGAACCTTGGGAAAAGATGTGAGACAGATCTCTTGTCTAGGGCTGAGTCCTGTTTTCCACATGTTGACTGAGTTAGGGTTCTGAGTTATTTGTCATCTACTGCAAAACAATCTTCTCTGGTACGAACCAAGAGAAGTACTGAGCAATAAATCCTTAGGAGAAATGTTATGGTTATATTTAGTGAGAATAATAATAGTATTAAGTATTTCCTTAAGGCCTATGCACTTTAACAATGTTAGGTCAATGTCACGGTATGACTTAAATGCAATTCAAAAGTGATTAGTTATCTCAATAATGTTAATGGTGCTATTGTACCAGTGATTGCCTTTTTGACAGACAGCTTGTCATTGTAGCTCTCAGGGTTGTGTGAGACTGATGATGACTTTTGGGTTCTGGTATTATCCTAATACCCTCCCACTCCATAAAAACTAACCAAAAAGGATGAAGTTTCCAGTCCAGTACTCAGCTGAGTTCTCTGTATTTAGAGGCAAGTATCTCGTATTTCCAAAAATAGAGCTTTGCTATCAAGTTGTGGAAGTCTCCAAAAATAATGCGAATAACCTGTAATATTTGGGATATATGGGGACCATTAGCCAGCAACTCTAAACTAGAAAGACATAGACAGATTTATAATCATTACAATTTCAGCTGAGAGTTTAAAATTATGTTTATATATATTTGAGTATAATAAACTATTTCTTCCTCTTTCTACATTTTAGGCTCCCTATTTTCAAACCCAAGCTGTAAAAAAGCTAAAATACATTAATAGCAGAAGAAAATGTATTTTTCATCATTTAAGATTATACTATTTTATGAAGTGCTTCAATAAGATGGCCACTTTCTCCCCACACAATCAACTGAAAGTTCAGATAGTTGTTTGCTTTAATTCTAAAGGGTTTCTCAATGACAGGTCTACAAATATATATTAAAATTATGATAAAGACTTCAATCACTCAGCATAATCTCCTCACAGCCGTCCCCCTTAGTGGGTCATTACAGCAGATAATGGAAGCATTTGTAATCTCTGGATACAATTGGGCTAAATGAAATTAGATTCTCAATTTCCTTCACATGAGAATATTTCATAATGGTGCCAGCATTTATTGAGTAATAAACTGAGGGGTTGACATTGTATAAAAGAGACAGATACATAGAGTGATCTCATCCCCTTTAATACTGACTCTAGAAAGTTTGCTCTTTACATTAAATATTTATGCAAACTGTAAATTCAAATATGGGCCATCCAATATTGAAAGAGTTGATGAGTAACTCTCCCATAAGGCATTTGCAAACTATATTAAAGACATATAGAAGGATATAGAATGCCTGTCCATTCAACCATCTATAGGCAGTGATTCTGCAAAGAGAAATCTATAGCAGAATTTAAACAAAATAACACAATGCAGTTGCTGAATGAAGAAATAGCAGAGAGCTAGCATATTACTCATAATACCTACAAATTTTGGAAAATTGTAACCATTTTCATGTATAACTAAATGCTCTTGATTCTTGCTGTCAAATTCTGGAGGTCAACCCCCAAAATGGCATTAACGTATAATATTTGTCATATATAGGGCTTTCTTTTTTTTTTTAATCTCTGCTTAGTCTTTTTTTTTCCTATTTTTTTTAATTAGATGTTTTCTTTATTTACAATATCTCCTTTCCCAGATTCCCCACCAAAAAAAATAAATAAAATCAAAACAAAAACTAAAACAATCCCCTGTTCCCTCCCCCTCCCCATGCTCACCATCCCACCCTGTCCTGCTTACTGGCCCTGGCATTCCCCTACACTGGGGCATAGAACCTTCACAGGGCCAAGGTCCTCTCCTCCAATTGATGACCAACTTGGCCACCTCTAACAACAGTGCTTCCTCATTTTCAAAATGATTTTTAGGAAGTTTTGAACAGTACTTATATAATTTTAGTTTATTCTATGATCTAGTTGTATTTAATTGTAGATACTCAAATACATTGCTTATGGATTCCTACACTAGTAAAAATGTGGGTTGTTTTCATTTCTGGACTGCTGGGAATATGGTACATTATTTAAGCACATGTAGGTGCCCCTGTTTATAATAGTGGTTCCCAACCTTCCCAGTTCTCTGTCACAATTTGTGGTTATCCCGACCATTAAATTATTTGGTTGCTACTTCATAACTATAATTTCCTACAGTAAAAAAAAAAAAAGTTATATAAAGATATGATAAATAGGACATCTGATATGTGTGACCTCTGTGAAACGGTCATTTGACTTCAAATGGGTCATGACCGAGGGGAAACTAGGAAAGGAGAAATCATATGACATGTAAATAAAGAAAATATCTAATAAAAATACTCATTAAAAACAATTTAGAAAGAAAAAAATAAAGAAATGATTGTTTGGGGATTTTCCTTCAAAAAACATTAGATCAAAAAGTTTATTAAATATTTATTTATTAAGCTATTTTGAAGCTTTCATCCATTATGTTTTGTGAATACAACCTAAGGATAAACAACATTTAATTATCAACAAATAATTTTCTGATTTTGGAGCTTATAAAAACAAAAATAAGGACAACAAAATAGCAATGAAAATCAGCTTTTTCCATATTTTGTTGGTTATTTTGTTTATTTACATTTCAAAAAAATGTTAATTTTTTAACATTTGAAAATGAGCTTCATATATGCACCCATAGATAGTACCACTTAAGCCTCAAACATGAGGCTTCTTCATAGAGTAATTCATATAAAACTCATTACTTAAAATGTGGTCATCAAGAGTCATTGGCACACTTAGCCTAATTGTGATATCTATATCAAAGGTCAGGGATATATGCAAAGACAGAGGAAGAAATATCTAAGAGCCATAAGTGATGGATGACTTCAAGAAAAAACATTTTCCAGACAAAGCAGGACTTATGGATATGTCAATTCAGAGAAACTGTAACAGTATAACAAGGCCCTCCACATAATAAAGTTTGGCAATACCCAGGAGAAACAAAATTGGGTACAAACTCCCACTTCTAAGCAAAAAACTATTTGAAATTGATTGCTTATAGCAGAGAGAAAACCAATTTTCTTCAATGGAGTAACACCGGGTATGTATATCATCTACACTCCAGGTCATGGCTCATGCTAAGACTAATTTGTCAAACCAAAATGTACTTATGATCTCTCTCTGTCTCATTTTATTTTGTGTCTTGTTTTCTTCGGGGCTCTTTTTATTTTTAAGAGAGAGGAGGAACATGCAGTTGGTTAAAAAGGAGTATCTGGGAGGATTTGGGGATTTGGGGAGTGGAGATATAAAAAGGGAACCAAATACTATACCCTGTTGAAAATTATATATAGTGACTTATATTAATGGGTAAGATTGCTAGAAGAAAAGATCATGTCTTTGCCATCTAAAATGATAACAGATATGTCACACTGTTTCTATAGACTGGGGCTACTTAATTCTACTTTCAATTTTAGGAATTAAATTACATATATCCTTTAGTACTCATGGTCTAGTAATGATTAATTTACATGTATATATTTAGCTACAGTTATCTTAGTATGCAATGGAATTAAAGTCATCTTACTGGGGTTCATTAAATCCATATTGCATGTGATTTACAATATGTCCTCTACAAGAGAGAAAGTGATGGAGGGACTTAGCACAATACTTCTGGGAAATCATGTTTAGTTTTTCATGTTATGGATTTTCAAGTTTGTAAAGGGTTGATTTCAAGAAGTTACATAATGTATGGTTCAATGAACAAAGATACATATCTCTAAGAAACCTAGAAAAACCATTTGTCTTTGTGATCAATACTTTTTTCCTGAGAGTATATTATTTGGTTAGATTTTACTGCAAATTATGTTAAAAGGCAGAGTGAAGGAAATAGATGACTAATTGTTAAATGAACTCTTGTTAGATGTGAGGTTGAAAGCTTGCAGTCTATTACTATCAAATGAACATTCAGAAATATTGAAAGTAATGGATTTCATGAAAAACAATTACCAAGGCAGCTATTATATAGTACAGTGATTAAATATATGAGATACAAATAAGTATATATTATGTTTAAGGAATGTACATAGGGTGAAGATCTCAAAAATATGGCAAAAAAGAAGGTACTTAACATGAATATATATCCATATATGTGGCATTTGCATATATTATATGAGATGTGACATATGTGTATATATACACATAATAAGGTATTTTCTTAGTTGTTTGTAAATTTAAAGTGTAAGTAATCTCTTAATTATAATTAATCAAAGAAATAAACATGAGAATTGACCATAATTCTGCCAAGCAAATAGAAAATAAAATGCAAAAGACATAACCAAAGAAGTAACATATAAATAGATTGGTCATCCCTGGATGCACTAAAACATTTTTAATTTCAAGGCTAATATAAAATGAATACTGTGGGTAGTCCTTTACCAGTAGAAATGAGGAAAGAAGCAAGGAGTACTAAAGTTAGGGTAGAAAACCTGAGGTAGCCACTTCCAAAGTGTCAAGGACTAAGAGGGAAATCTGAGTGCAGCAATGAACAACTGAAGGTATAATCCAGAAGCTTAACATACATTATAATAAAATAACTTTTTAAAGAAAACCAGGAAATAACATGGAATTCACCAATAGATACCATAGCACCTTAGAAGAGACTCACACCATTAAAAACTCATAAAACAAGGATAGGTCATATAGATAAAATATTAGCATCAAGCAACTTTATAATAAGTTCAATCATTACTAATTAACTTGTTTTGGGCTACTTATTATATTGCTTCAGACTTTGAGGCCCACAAGTATGCATTGAGTAAGCATTGGTGGGGATTTATTTTACCATAAGACTATGTTGATAAGCCTTGAAAGCTGCCCTCTTTCACAAATAGTTGATATCTGCCATGAAGTCTTTTTCTGACTTTACCACAAGGTTATGACCTTGTGTTACTTACCTATGGCTCTCCTTCAGAAATGTAGTTCAGACTAGGTGTTTATTCAAGTGCTGATTATGAATATAGGAATATAAGAGAATCGAAACCTGTCTTCTACAGTAAAACATGTCCAATATTAATGTATATATCTGGATAGTTGGCACAGAAGGCATAGGAGATGTCTAATCCAGGTGACTGTCTAAGCTTGAACGGAGGCAACACTAACTGATAGACATGCTAAGAAAACAAAACAAAACAAAAAAACCATGGAAACGCCTATGAACCCTCAATCCTTCACAAAGTACTACAGACAATTAAGGAAGGCTGAGAGCCAGAGGAATTTGGAGACCCAGTATAGCACAGAGAAGAATATATCATTTGATTATTCAATACCAAATAATCAGTCCTGAAATCTACATATAAGTAACATGCTAAATGAATGGGTTGTATTTGTGTATGTGTATGTGTGTGTGTGTGTAAAGTGGTGGATTTGTGGGTGTTTGTGTGTGTACATATATAT
>NW_022196894.1:78558486-78570481 GCF_008632895.1 Mastomys coucha
ATATATATATATATATGTACACACACATATATATATATTAGGTAATTTATATTATCTAATGCATGCATATATAATATTTGTTCAGTGTAAATATACTATAAACACATAAATAAAATACACGTGTATGTAGAGACTATTTATGCAAAAGTGGTCATAACATTGAAAGAGAATATTAGGGTTTTATAATAACAAAACTTAAAATAAACTTTAAAAAGGCATGACTAAGGCCCAGGGAATGTATACCACTGTGTGTCTTGTGCTGAACCCCGAAACAGCGTGAGTAGATCAGCCTGTGAACACGTATATGAAATTTGACTGTGGAGAGTGCTCACAGCCAAGGTCCCTTTCTTAAAGCTGATATTCTTATATGAATACTGAGAATTAATACTCAAAGCTTTTGAAAGTAGAACATTTTAACTGCTAATAGGCATAAGCCTATTTAGTAATGACACTTTACCCAAAAACTGGTGTTAATATGAACTTTTTTATTTAGATTTACAGAAAATCCTGGGACAAGCTATGCAGACTTATTTTTTACCCCTAAACACCTTAGATAGTGTTCTAAAGTAACAAAAAAAAATAAAACCTTGTCCACAGGAAGTGAATCTAGTTTTCATTAAATTACTTACCTCATTTGCTTATGTTCATCATACATACCACTGAATTCTATAAGGTCATACTCATAGCATGTACAAAGGTCTTTGATGGAGTCTGACCCATTCTTCTCTACACTGCCTTAAGATGTGTTGTTGGTACGTCACTTATGGATTTTCTTATTGCCTTCCCTCTGTGATAGAATTTGCATCCTAAATTACTTATTATGAAGATATATTGAATGCTTATATCATCATAAAACTAAGCAAGTTCAAAATAAATATTTTAGCATAACTGTAAACTGGAAGATCAATTTTATGCAAGAATATGCAAGCTTCATTATATTTTCAGTGAATGATAATTTGTTTTCGTATACTTAAAGAATTATTTAAAGTGAGATTCAGCTACCCTGTAATTTATAAAAAATTATTTTTGTCCCTTGAAGAGTTTTTTATGAATAAAATGAGTAACCATATAATCAGATTGTTTACCAAAAGCAGTTCTGGTTCTGAGTAGAATTAACTTGCCATGTAATTACAGCATTAAATGTATAGGAATATTTGTATAAATGCATTTTTAAGACTATTGGATTCCTCGGACCGCTTACTTACAATTTGTCTTATAGCCTCAGAATAAATAACATTATCATTCTGCTATTATTTAATCACTTCAAAGAGATCAGACCGTCAATAACTTTTTTATTTCATTTTTTCCTGTGTCCCCTTTTTCTTGTTTTTTCCTCTAATGTTGCCTCAGTTTTTCTTTCAGTTGGTACTAGAGTATCGCAATTTTCAGTATTACGATTACTATGTCTTGATTTAAAACTGAAAGAAAGATAAAGAAATTCAGAAGACACCCCCTTTCTCTTTCTTCACCAAATTTTTCTCATTCATTTAATTTTATTATTTTCTTTTTGAATTTTATTTTACTGGTTATTTTATATATTTACATTTCAAATGTTAATCCTCCTTTCCAATTAAACTCCCTATCGCCTCCCAGTCTCTCTGCTTCTATGAGGGTGCTCTCTCACTCCCCTACCTACCCACTCCCTCCACAGTGCCATAGCATTTCTCTGTGCTGGGTCATTGAGCCTCCACAGGGCCAAGGGGCTCCCCTCCCACTGATGCCAAATAAGGCCATCCTCTGCTACATATGCAACTGGAGTCATGAGTCCCTCCATGAATACTCTTTGGTTGGTGGTTTTGTCTCTGGTAGATTTATGGGGTCTAGTTAGTTAATATTGTTCTTCCTGTTGGGTTGTAATCCCCTTCTGCTCCTTCAGTCCTTCCCTTCATTTAATATTTTTAAATCAGAATTAAAACTGATCCTAAATTCTTGTGGCTGGTAAGAAGACATTTGCACTGAGATAGAGAATGTGGGAGAAGAGGGAATTGTGTATTTGTATTTGTAACTAAGAAGAATACAAAGGTGTGTGTGTGTGTGTGTGTGTGTGTGTGTGTGTGTGTGTGTGCATTTTTATTGATGCGCATATGCATTCATATAAATGACATTCCATATATATGTATGGTTAATCTCTAATGCAACAAAACAGTATTGTTTTCCTTCTTAAATTATGAATTCACCTGCCAAGGTTAATTCACCTGCTGACCATATGTCTTCTCTTGTCTTCTTTTCTTAGACCATAAAAATACAAAAGTAAAGTGCATTATCAATTTTGTATTGTTTCTCTCTGTAGAATCTCCTAAGTTGCTAGTATTCATGTAAAAATTCATTACTGAAGGGTTGAGTTACTGTACCTCTTTTCCCTTAATAATTTCTGAGTGTTCTAAAAAATGTTTCCTGGCTCACAGAGCACACTATTATTCTTAAAAGTCCTTGCTCAGTTATGACTAAACCAGGGAGATTTATAGCTTTCTTCACTTCTCAACATTCTTTGCTCTTAAATTAGAAATGCCATACAGATAATAAACATATACTTTATCTTAAATGATTGCGTTTAGCTCATTGGGAAAAGCTAAAGAATCCTGGAATAATTGTCCAGATATCTGCTAACAGAAAATCATCTTGAAGGTGAGATAATGTCAATTTATAGAAAAAGAACTTTATTTTCCCTTCCTCAGTGTTTTAGCTTTTTTTATGAATTTTGTAATAAATAGTAATACAAGTTGTAACAAACAAGACTGATAATCTCTAATTAGAAAGAATGTAAATGAATATTTGATTTTCTATATCTTTTGTCTGTAAAATGCACTGCAGCCTAAGACTATAATTTTGAAGCAACAATTTAAGCATAGAACTTTCAAACATAGAATTTTCAAGCACAGAACATAGTGACTAGCATTTTGTGGCACATGTAAATATATAGTGCATTGTATATAATACTCACTGGAACTTTTCCATTCCAGCAGACTTGTACTACCTTAATATTCCAAAACAGTGTTTTTATCCATATGTACCATCTTCCTTTTTCTCAAACAGGGGAAATAATGAAATATCTTCAGTAGATATCCAATATCCAGTTATATTCCAAAGATTTCCTCAAGTTCTAAAATTTGAATGTCTTACAGATAATGTGTAAACTCAGTAAAGTAACATTTATCATCCTGATAAATACTGATCTGCCTTACAATAAATGACTTATCAAAACCAAGAAAACCAGGCTCCTTCTTAAGATGAATACTAGTAATAAACTTAGAATTAAATTTGGCCTTTTTACTTTATTACAATAAAGTGTCACTTTAAAGTAAAAGAAGAGAACATTCTTACAGGTACAGTGTTACACTAAGTATGATAGTCAAACAAAAGCCATAGATATCATTCAATTTTCTATTATTTTAATTTCTCCTTTCTCCTAGTATATCAGAGAACATTATAAAATGCTATGAGATTTAGAATAATTGAATATTTTAAATAAATATTACTATAAGAATGAATTTCATGTTACATGTATTCTACCTCAAGAAGAGAGCCATTCTGCATCCTGGTACCTGAATCGCTTCATTAGCCACTGCACCAAATGCCCTTTTCTTGCTGTTTGATAATGTGCAGTAATAGGTCAGGTAAACTAATTTGTGCCTAAGTGATACCTAATACGTCTTCCTCTCAGGTAGCATTTAACTTGATTAAAATGGACAGGTCCACATAAGGCATTTCAGGTGGGAATTTCAAGCACCATTGAAAGCTAATTGGGCACAACAGAGCTTATACATATAAAAAAAAAACCCCATGGGGGGGTCACCAAGATTGCCACTACCTGCTATGAAAACCCCACTTGTTCAATGTTTGGTAAAAAACGGAGAGTCCTGCTCACGATTTGCCTCCCAGGATGTCCTCCCATTACTAGAGTTTATGTCACTACACATGAGAAATGTCACAGAATAAAATTGTGTTCAATGTCTCACATAATGGATTTGTGTGCAGTGTGGACATCTGAGGTGTGCAGCTGATGAAAAAAGCATCTGCAAATGTGAAAGGAAGACCAACCCTTTCTGCTACATCATTTATAGTAAAAATATGCAAATAGATCACAGTTATATCCAAACTAGAAGTCTGTAACTGCACCACCAACCAAAGAGTACACGTGGATGGGACCATGACTCCCGCTACATATGTAGCAAAGGATTGCCTTGTCTAGTGTCAATGGGAGGGGAGGCCCTTGTTTCTCTGGAGGCTTGATGCCCCAGCACAGAGGAGTACGAGAGCCATGAGGTAGGAGTGGGTAGGTAGGTGGAGAAGAGATCTCTTAGAGACAATGAGGAGAGGGCATGGGATGGGAGTTGTGCACAAGGGAGACAGGGAAGGGGAACAACATTTGAAATGTAAATAAATAAAATAACCCATAAAAAAACCCTAAAAAATAATGGCTTATATTAGTGGAGATATAGCTATAAGTGGGATAGACTAATCAGAAAATGCTTAAATTCATTTCTGAAACAATTGTAAGAAGAAGAAAAACCTCAATTAGTTATACTATATCCATCTGGTATCTTTTTGTAAGTTTTAATGAAATATTTCAATTCAAAACATGTGCTTCCCTCTTAGTATACAATGTATGATATTTCAAGATACATGTTGATGTTATAGGAAAGTTTTTAGAATGTATATAACTAATGGTTTAATAAATTTGCTTTCTCTTTCTCTTAGTGCTGTCTTGTTTATGAAAGACAGTTTTGGTTGTAGATTTTCCTTTGTATGAAAACACACTTGGTATATGCTTATGTTTTTGTTGGTTATGAAATAACATGCCCCCAGTAATGAAGAAACAAATTAAACTTAACTGTATGGTTCATTTTAACACCTGGCTCATCTATTCAACCTCTAGAGGAAAGGATTAAATGTGTTATGATTTACTTTTCTCCCTGATTATATGTCATTAGAAGTAGTTAAGTACTCTCCTGTGCAGTACTCATAAGCTAGAATTATTTTTAATATGATAACTTTGCCTATCAATGAATAAGATTATCCTAAATTTACAATATATGGTAATGCATCTTACAAAAATATAACATACTATGCTCTAACCCTTGTAACTGAATGATATGTGTTTCTCTCAAATTTGGTCAGACAATCATATTTTTGCAGAGATAATGATTAATATAGAGTTCCAGGAGCAGGAAGATCTCTGTTCTGGGAAAGTCTGGTCTAGACTATATTGAATGGTGAGTCCAATTCAACCATGCAACATGGTAAGACCCAGTCTCAAGTAAACAAATAAACCAAACATTATAACAAACAAACAAAACAAACCTTGGTAATTCATAACTCATCAAGGTGCTGACATGAAGCTCTGGGAGTCTTTAGTTAATGACTATAATAGTGTGTGTATATCATATGTAACAATATTCACTTAAAAGCTCAGTAAATGTTGCAGAAAGTGGGGAAGAAAATACAGGAGCCACAGAAAAGGGGTTTGAACTAGTGTTGTGAAATTCTGACCTCTGCATGTGATGTGTCTGTTACACATTTGAACTGAGAACAGACTTGTGTACCTGAGTAAAATCCGAACAATATCTATCCTAGCCTTTCTTCTGCCTTTATAATACTTGCAGAAAGGTTTGTGTTGTGGCATCTACTAAAGTCAATTAGACCATATGAATGAAAGCTGATTGATTTCAATGTACCTCACAGTATTCAAATTTATTGTATTTTAATTGACAGATATTCAGTAGTTTTAAAGTCTAAGTATTTGTATTTCCAGCATTTACACATTGAATTTTAATCACCAGTATTGTAAATGTAGAAGGAGGAGATGTGATTGTATGCCAGAAAAGTATTAAAGCACAGTATCTCCAATTCTGATCTCACAAATAGGTATCCATGTTAGACACTGGCTTCATTTAACAGTTGATGTAGTTTTCCAAGGCAGTATTACTTCTAGTTATTACTGTAGTTATTAGTGTCAGATACTGGTAAACTATCTGTAGCTATATTTGTGAATGTAGAAAATTCAAAATAAAAAGGAATTATAAATGCCCTGAGCCTGGTAGGATTTCCAAGTCTAAAACTCAACAGAGAATATAAAGACTTATCCACTGACAAACAAGGAATAGGAACAAATGCAAAAATGAGAGTTCCATTCCTCAGTATGAAAAAAAAAAAGGTCTAAATCTCTACTTAATTTTTATTGTTTTCTATTTTATTTGTTTGCACTTGCCTAAAGTAGATCAGGTCTGTATAAACGTACTCATAAAACACATGTTTTTTTCCAAGGAATTTTCAAATTTGAAGTTAATTTGAATTTAATCAGTTAATTTGCACTAGAATACAAGTGGTTATGTCTTGGTTAGAATTATTTCTAAGCTACCAGCATTTCTATTGTCTTAAACGGAATGTCCTTATTTTAGAAAGACAAATTGGTCACATTCATCATTTTTCTTTTGGGATCATAATAGACCTTGATAACTTTTGATTAGTCCTTGATAAGATGGAATTTGGTCTTATCATTGGTATCAAAGTTATCCGTACACATAACATGCTATGGTTTAGTGAAGCTTGTCTTATGATTTGCTTTGAAGCATCCCTATATATTTGAGTTTGTTATTCATTTCTGTGTTTCAATCCATTGAAAATCTTTACTTCCCAGGTACTTACTTAGTCTGGCTGTGTTGACGAAGTATGCCTTCATCCTACTAAGTTCCTAAGCTGTTTCTTCTTGCTTCTGTATGACTATCTCCATGTCCAAGGGTTGGCCACCTACAATTTAACCTTAGTGCAATTCATCCTTAAAGGAAAGACAATGGCTGTTAATATGATGGGGTACATTTGGGAAGTGTTTTACTGCTAACAAGATATCAAAGTGTTTTGAATCATGTTTTTTTTTCCTTACCCACATTGCCCTTAACCACTGAATACCTCCTAATCTATAACAAATTGTTTCTCATAACTCCCTGTCTTTTTTTTTTTTTTTTTTTTTTTTTTTGCTGTAATATGCAATTGTTAGTCAGGTCTCTCCATCTGTATTTTTGTTTGCTTGTTTGTTTTTCCCTAGGATAAGCTAACTTTGAAGGACATTATGTAGTGTGTAAGTTTCACTTAACTATTAGTAACTATAACTTACATTCTCAGGCAAGAACAGATGTGTTTTACTTCTGTCAGGCTGGGGCAATTAAAACTCAGAATCAAAGACTAATGGCTTTCCTTAGTGACTTTTCTATTTGCATAGAATATAGGTTCTTTTAGATACTTCTCACAAACAGCCTTCAGTTATGACCAACAAAATAGAAATGAATTACTTTTAAATTATCTCAATTTAGATGAATATCTTTAAGTATATCCTTAAGGCAAATTATATATATTGTGATGAGCAGACAAGGCAGATAGAAAGGAGACAGGAATTGTGAATCACTAATATAAGAGAGATCTCTCTTGTTCTTTATGTTTTAGTAGAGGTCAATTATTTTTTCCTTGACAGTAATTCTGTATGGTAAACTGCTCAGATATTTCTGTCATTCCTATAGTTTGTTTTGTACAGTGTTTAGCTATGTAGCCATAGTTGGCCTGTAAAATTAAAGTACTCCTCCTGTTAGCCCCCATTATATTTTGTTTAAATTTGTACACTTAACTAAAAACACACAAGCCTTGCAAGTGAATCCCTGGACAGACTTAGCTATTAAATGTTATTTGCTAATGGTATGCATTTCTTTTCTCCAATCACATTCCTTCCTAAAACCTGCCGTGGATCCAAATGTGAGGAGTAGAGGTCCTCTCATAGTCCAAGAAGAAGATTCTTAAATGATATTATAGATTGTTTCTTTAGAGACTCAAGACCTCTCCTGTTATTGAAACTTGTAAGAACAGCAGTGATATCTTTATTGTGAAGTCTCCTGTTATCATTGTCAATAAGAGATGTATAAAGACAAAGTTCAGCTTAAACTATGTCACTTGAAATGTGGTGTTCTGAAATGTACATCCTCTGTGACTATGAAACAGCTTTTCCTCCATAACTCTGGAAAACTGCATCTTCAGGAACTCTGTGATAGTGGATCCTCAGGAATTATGACAAAGTGTAACCTCAAGGGACTCTGGGATAGACCCTTCTCAGGAACTATGGGATAGTTAACCCTCAGTAACAATGGGATAGTGCAATTCAGTAACTCTATAGGATGTTGGTATCCTCAGTAACCATGGCACTGTGTATCGTCAGTAACTATGTAGTAGTCCATTCTCAATAACTAATCCATCTGCAGGAACTATGGGAGAGTGGATCCTCAGGAACTGTCAGAGAGAAAGAAAACACTGTTTCCTACTAAAAATTCCAAATTACTTCTGTAACTTAAATTTTCTAAAACTCATTAGAAATGTCAAAGATTGTATTCCTCAGAGAATAGGACATGATGATATACTGTTCTTTAAAATAATGAACATTGCCCACAACTATAAATTATTCTAAAAAAATAAATTAAAAAAAAGATAAAAATAACTACCGTCTACTCTCTGAGAAGAAAAGGAGGGATAGTGTTATAATTTTATTCTTTGGTAATTATATATATTAATATATTGACCATTGAATTAATTCAACAAAAGTATCAATAGTTAAGACATGTAATAAATGTCTAAAGAATGTCAGGTTTTAAGAAACACTTCGGAGTCTTGTATGTCAGAAATGTATGTTAATAACAAAGTGAATTTTTATCATATATATGATTATATAAATAACTAAATATATCTAAACATAAAACCTCTCCAAACACAAGAAGTCAAGATATTTAAACTAGAATTTGATGGCATACGCACAGGCACAACACACAAATACACACACACACACACACACACACACACACACACACACACACACAGAGGTGGGGGAATTGGAGAGAGATGACTACAGATTGAAAGAAACCAGCAAAATATTTGAAGATAAAACCAAAAACTTGGAAATGTTTCCATGGAGTCTGAGGTTTCTGAAATGTTAACAGCAATTATAGAGGACACAATGTAACTATAGGAGACAGAATTAATAGTATACAATATACTTTAATATTTAGTGTATTGGTATCAATGAAACACTCCAATATATGTTTTCTCAAGTGAAGACAATTGAAAACTATAATTGTACTTATTCAGCACACTAAGATTGATCTCTTCAAAACTTATCACAAATGATTACAAGGATCTACTCTTCACTGTTAAAATAGAAAAACACTTCCAAATTTGCATTACATTTCCTCCTTCATAGTAAAACAACAAAGTAAGATGCAATTGAAATGAAAGGCTTATGTTAGTGATGCAATTTAACCTCTTGTACAGTGTTCATATTGCTCACATGTGGCATGTTTGTATAAGTGATTGAGTTCACTTAATTTAAATGTGGATTAAACAAAACTCTTACATTTATTCACTTGTTTATTTGTTTAGTTATTTGGTTTTTGTTTGTTTTGGCTTGTATACAATTCACTATGTATCCTATGGAACGCTCACACACATGACAATCATCTAACTCAGTCCAAAAGGTATTATTAGTTTTGAACTGGAAATTATACACACACACACAACACATACAAACACACACACATATATGCATATAAGTATACATATAAATACATATGCATACATATATACATACCTATATATGCATACATTCATATATATGCATATATGTCAATTCCTGTTCAGTATTCTGCAAATAGAATTTCTTTTTATACTAAACAAAGAAAAGAATTTTCAATTTGCCTCTGGTCATGACCTTAGAGCATCTTGATGGCGGAATTTAATATTAGATCACAGATCTATGAGATATTTACTGTTAATTGGACACAAAATTAAATGGTTTATAGTATAATAAATATACTTAACCATATGTGATAGCTCTAAAATAATTTTTAGATATTTCATATAATCTGTGTCAATATGTGTGCATATATGTATGCCATCTACATCAGGATGCCCATTGTGTATACAAGAGAGCATTGAATATCCTGAAGCTAGAATTTAAAGCATTTGGGAGCTGCCAGCCTGGCTGTTAGGAAGGGAGCTCAGTTCTCTGAAAGAGCAGCAAGCACTCTTAAGTGCAAGAGTTCCAGCTCTGATATTATTATTATTATTATTATTATTATTATTATTATTATTATTATTTATTACTATTACTATTACTAGTACTACTACTACTACTACTACTACTACTACTACTACTACTACTATTACTACCACCACCACTATGTTGAAGAAAATACTGTGGAGAATTTCCTATATTCAGTTTGTAGTCTGTAATTCTGTAACTTTTTGACAAACTTTCTCCCAAGTACCACCTCTGCATCCTAGGGGGAATATCTGTTCCTTTAGCCACAGCTAAGGATGAAGTTTTTTGAGAAGCCAACATCAATCTGGCCTTGGGTACAGCACCTGGGTTGTTTGTCCATTTTGTTCTACTGGATTTTTAAGCATCTTGAGCTGATACTTTTTCTAGAATTGTACAGAGCGGGCACATAACTCAAGGTCAGTCAGTCACCGCTCACCCAGAAAAATCCCGCAGCTGACATAATAGCTGAAGCATTTTGTGCTCCATAGAGCACGTTTGGATTGGACAATGTTGCTGCACACAGAGGGCAACGATAGCACAATGGCATACTTTGGTTTTCTTCTGAGGATAGAATGTCTCTGTGAAGGTTTTCTTTGATGTTTCACTTTTATGTGAGGCTATGACAACTGGAGTCTGTTCCACATGTTTTCCTCATATGTGATTCCCACTTTCCAAGTATACATACAAATGCACACACACATAACAAACAACACGAATACACACACATGAAAACACACAAACACATAGATAAAACTATCCTCATATAATTGCATAATATTATTATTTTATATTTCTCTTTTCAATGTTCTACCCTCAACTTATAGAAATTTCACACTGTTTTTTTTTTTTTTTTTTTTTTTTAGTCTCAAACTTGAAAACCAAACCCTAAAAGACCCCCTGGGCTCCATAAATTTCATCACTCTCCTAAGCCAAAAAAAAAAAAAAAATGTTTGTGGTCTTTACTATGGTGTAATAAATATCCTCCAAAGTATTCATTTTAAAATCATTCCCCTTTTATTAAACACAGATTCTTATACAAAATAATCTGACTACAATTTTCCCTCCCTGTACCTCTCCCACCCACTTCCTACTTTCCCTCTCATCTGGAACCAATCCTCTATTTCTTTCATTAGAAATCAACAGCCTTCTAAATTTGAACAAAAAATTATAATAAAATAAAGTGTATCAAGATAAAGTAAAAAATTATCATATCAAAGTTGAATAAGACAAGAAAACAGAAATAAATAAAAAGAACACCAAGAGAAGCACAAGCATCAGAGACTTCGTCATTTACAAATTTAGGAATCCAGTTAACGTACTAAACTGAATGCTGGATATAGTACTAAACTGAATGCTGGATGTAGTACTAAACTGAATGCTGGATATAGTACTAAACTGAATGCTGGATGTAGTACTAAACTGAATGCTGGATGTAGTATTAAACTGAATGCTGGATGTAGTACTAAACTGAATGCTGGATGTAGTACTAAACTGAATGCTGCATGTAGTACATATGCAGAGCCTGTGTACTGACCACCATGAGGCCCATGATGCTGTTTCCTATGTCTGTTAGTTCATGTAAACTTTTCTCAATTGTTTTACAGGGCTTTGTTCTTCTGCTGTCCTGTGTTCTCTCTGTTTCTCCCATTCTTTTTTTTTTTTTTTTTTTTGAATTTATCAATATTATTCATCTCTTCATGTTTATTTAAGAAATTGAATCTACTTATCAATAAAATATTAGCATCTGCTTATATTATTTATATATTTTTATAAAATTAATATCCTTTTCACTTGCCTAATATTGCTAAAAGAATGCAGAATTTATATTTGAGTCTGTGGACATTTGGTTATTTTATTTGATAATTAAGGTGTCCCACATTAAGTAAAGTTCTGAGGCTCCATATTTCTTTTTTTTTTTTTTTTTTT
>NW_022196894.1:78571216-78572780 GCF_008632895.1 Mastomys coucha
GACTGCACATGGAGGGGTCTGATTGTTCAGGCAGCATGTGTATAGTAGAGGATTGCAAATTCAATCTCCCATTCTTTCTTCCTCCTCTTCAGCAGGTTCCCTTAGCTCTGAGGAAAGAAAGCTTACCAAAAAAAAAAAAAATCTGGGCAGTGGTGGCGCACGCCTTTAATCCCAGCACTTGGGAGGCAGAGACAGGTGGATTTCTGGGTTCAAGGCCAGCCTTGTCTGCAGAGTGAGTTCTAGGACAGCCAGAGCTACATAGAGAAAACCTGTCTTAAAAAAACAAAAACAAAAACAAAAAAACAAAAAACAACAACAAAAAAAGAAAGTTTATTGAGACTTCTCTTTTAGACCCTTGTTTTCCAAGGTTTCTCTTTGTGTAGAATGTATAGCTGTTGGTCTCTGTATTTGTTCCCATCTGCTGCAAGAGGAAGTTTTTTTTTTCTTTTGATGATAGATGAATAAGGCACAGATGTATATGTAAAGCAGAATATCATTAACAGTATTTTTATTGTTCCTTTTTCTTTTTTAGACCAGTAATATTGGATTGTACCATATGTCTCTGGGCAATCTTGTCTCTGGATCTTAGTTACTCAGAAAGTGTCTGGTATGAATTCTACCTCATAAAATGAGTCTTAATTCATATCAGATATTTATTGGTTATTTTCATAGAGTTTATACTATCATTGTCCTGATATATTTTGAAGGCAGGACAGATTGTAGATCCAGAATTTTGTGTTTGCTGTCGCATTTACGGTTCTTTTTTGGTAGCCTGCAGAGTACCTTTCCATGTCATAAACACTAGAATTTAAGAAAGAGCTCCCAGGGACTAAACCACCAACCAAAGAGTACACATGGAAGGACTCATGGCTCCAGCAGCATATGTGTAGCAGAGGAGGGCCAAGTCAAGTTGGTCATCAATGGGAGGAGAGGTCCTTGGCCCTGTGAAGGTTCTGAGCCCCAGTGTAGGGGGATGCCAGGAGAGGGTAGGAGGTGAGCAGGGGAAGGGGGAGGGAATATAGGTTTGTTTTTGTTTTGTTCTTTATAATTTTATTTTTCGGAGGGGAAACTGGGAAAGGAGATATCTTATGACATGTAAATAAAGAAAATATCTGATAAAAAAAAAAAAGAAAGGAGATTCTGTGTTGGCAGTAGCTCAACAACTTCACGTTCAATGAGACCTGTAGGTGTTGTCTTGAGCCATGGGATCTTGTTGTCAGTTAGTGGACAGCAACTGGTTGCCTTGACAACATGCTGTGTTATTGTTTTTGTTCTCATGGGACAATTTCAACTGGTAACTCAAGTGGATTAACCTAAGCCCCATGCTAGAAGTTTTTTGTTGTTGTTGTCAAGAGGGTGTCAGTCTTTCTTGTTATTAAAAATGTTCATTAAGATGGCCTTCATATTTTATAGGAAGTTTTTTGAACACTGGGCTTCCATACATCCCCTTAAAAGATCTTTAATTCTGGCTCTTTCTTTATTCATTCACTCCCGCAGTCCCAGTTCTCCCAACATCTTAACACCTGAGCCTTCTTTTTTTTTTTTTTTTTTTTTTTTTTTTTTT
>NW_022196894.1:78573058-78588834 GCF_008632895.1 Mastomys coucha
ACACACACATACACAAACACACACACACACACACACACACACACACACACACACACTCCAGCCTTCTTTAAAAATCTATTCTATTTTCCACTTCCAGGGAGATTCATGTCCATAGTTCCTTCACTTCTGTCTAGCCACTCTTATATCTGTAGATTATTGCTTGATTGTCACTTATTTAATGGTTATAACCAGATACATGCCATATGTGTCTTTCTGCATCTGAGTTACCTAATTCAGAATGATTTTTTTCTAGTTCCATCCATTTGCCTGCGAGATGCATGTTGTCATTTTTAAAAAGCCAAGCAAAACTCTAGTTTGTAAATATACCACATTTTCTTTATCCACTTCTTAGCCTGTTTTTCTGTAAACATTTAAGTACTATCTATAAAATAATGCCTTGTAATTTGGAGCTTCAAGGTTCATTTAGGCTGGGATGTCAACCTACGCAAAATAAACTTTACCCTGTGTCATGCGCAAATATCAAAATTGTCCTGGACCTAATCTTCACCAGTAATCTGATAGGTAACCTGTTTGTCCTCTGCCCCCACTGAGGACAGAATGAGCTAAGACTTCAGGACAAGTACAATGTTTGTTTATTTTTTTTTATTTTTGTTTTTTAGGTCTTCTTGTTTTTTGTTTTTTTATGGAGCCCATCAAGGTTTTCTGTACTATTTAGCCACCTGTTTTGATTGTCATATTTTCATTTTACTGGCATTTTGTGCAAAATGCTTTCAAAATATATAAGAAATCGTTTGTAAGATATTTTATTTTCCTTTGCTAGTACTTAATCTTGGCATTAAAACAAATGCATCTGACTATACTGTAAAGTGTTTCAGCCAATGAATTTGAATACTAGAAAATAAGACTGCTGCTTACTTCATGAACCATATAAGTTGTTAAAATTAAAAAAAAAACTGTAAAATGTTCAGCCTGGTGGAATGCCTTTTCTAGGAAGAACATAACAACAAAATTTAATAGAACTTAGATGTTATATCATTGGGGAACTCATATACATTATTATATTAGCTAATTAAGACATGAGTAAATGGTTGTATAACTTTCATTTGAAATATTAGCTTTATTCTTGTATGTACTGTCAACATGTGCACATAAAAAGCTTAATAAGATTATTACACACAGGTGGTAATATCTTTTCTCAGTTGTTCAATCTCAACTATCACATTCCTATAGAAATGTGATTGTACACTAGAGACTATGCCAGTTACAGAGATTTTATAATATACAGTGGGTAGAAGACATTAGAATTCTCTTACAGGAAGGTGGTATTTTTCATTGCTTACTTTATAATGCTTGTAATTCAAGGTATATTTTGTTTCTGAAGCAGGGAGGATGAGTCCCTCTTCCGTATATCCTGCATTCTAGTAGCTTTTACTGTACTCTGACAGATTTTCTATATTATGACAGCATGTGTGAACAAATGCTGCCAAAATAATTGTAGGGTAAAATTTCAGAATATCACTTGAAAGGAAACAAAGTGAGAATTGTTATATGACAATTTTAATTCAGATTACTCAAATGATCAGTAAGACTTACACTGAACTTGTTCTGGTAAGAAATTTTACATATGTGTTCTAGACACAGAACTTCCTATTCGCCAAGGGAATTAGCAAGCTGGCTAGTTCAAACAATCTCTTAATTTAATTTATCACTGTGTAGTAAGAGCACCGATAAAATTTTTACAAGATGTCTTATGCTGGCTTCATCAAGACAGTTAATAACTTACATGTCTAAGTGGTGTTGGTTGAAATAAATTTGGATTGAGTGTGCGACTCGGGCTAGCTGCCTCTTCAAGATATTTTAGTTTTAATTAAATGTCACATTCAGAATAACTTATGAGTGACCTGCTTCTTTTCTCCTAAAGAATGTAGGACATAAAACTATGGAAGCCGACATTGTTCCTAACACATTCCACACACTAACTGATATTAAACCATAGGTTCTTTTTATTTAATTTAAAATAATAATTTTTGTAAATAAAATTTTGTAAAGTAGATTATGGCCAAAGCATTAAGTATGGCACATATGAAGGGATTAGTGATTTATCAATACATATTGTAAAGTCTAACTGTAAATAGGGTCCTATGAACATATTAAATTACCACAGTCTAACTCCCTGCAGATCATATTTAAGTGTGCATATGGATGAAAGGATTATCTTGTTAATATGCAGATTGTGATTCAGGTATATTGAAATGGAATCAAAAAGCTGCAAAACAGAGATGTCTCTGATTTTGGTCAGTGGATTAGTCTGGACTTTACTTGAGTAAAGATCGCTAAATTTTCTTGCCACAAATAAACAGGCAATTCTGATACTTGTAGCAAATACATCAGATTTTCTCAAATGCAAATGAAATAAATAAATAAAATGTACACATAATATAATATAAACAACAAAATAGAAATATGCTCACAAACAATACCACCCAAAAATCTCTTGATCAAACTGTATGTGACTGTTAAGTTCTGTACAGTGAAAAATTACAGTAAGGGCTAGAGATATATAATAGAACTCCATAGGATACATAGGAAGGAACAGTATGTTGTATTTGATATAGTTAGCAAAATGTTGGCAATTTGTCTTATTTGAAATTTTTTATCACAGGAGTTTTTGAAGATATGAAGAACATCACTTACTTTAGATAACAGAATAAAACATTGATTAATGGAGAACACACCTCAGATTTGGGCATGCCATCTAGTTCCAAAAATTGGTAATTAAATGTAGCATTTATTTATCTATCTATTTATTTATTTATTTAATATATGTAAGTACTCTGTTGCTGTCTTCAGACACACCAGAAGAAGGTATCAGATTTCATTAACAGATGATTGTGAGCCACACTGTGGTTGCTGAGAATTGAACTAAGGACCTCTGGAAGAGCAGTTAATGCTCTTAACCACTGAGCCATCTCTTTAGCTCTCTAGATGTAGGCTTTTAAGAGTGCAGTAGTAGCATGTATGACCTGGATTAGTTTCTTTGGGTCAGTGAAATCATGATTCCTGTAGGAGCTCCTACAAATCACTACTTTACTAAACAAAAATAACCCCAACATCATTTGAAATATTTGGTTATACCTATAGGGAATTGTAGTCCTCACTCACTCATCAAGGAAACTCCTCCTGTAACAGGTAAAGACTATTACATAAATGAACAATTAATCAAGTATCAGGGTGTACAGCCCAGTACCAAGTGATACATACTCAAAGAACTCTGATTCCAAGTCGCAAGGAACATTGGAGGGAGAAGCAGTGTAAAAGTCATAAGATCAGGGAGGTTTTCACTGATACTGAGTTTTGTGAGAATGGTAGAATCTATACCTATAATGTCTCACCAACATGTTTGCTTAACATGCATACAGGAACATAGGCTAAGCTGGCTGTACTTAGGGTTATATATGCATAAGTATAATAGTCATTAATGAAAGGGACCATACATTTGTTAGAATGCAAGGAGGAATGTATGGGAGGGTTTGGAAGAAGGGAAAGGTGAAATCATGTAATTATATTATAATCACAAAATAAATAATAAATAAAAATGATCTTTTATACATTAACTTGAAGAAATATAATGTTTTCAAAATGCAGCATTGTAATTGGCTCCCTACTTCTCTTTCATTTTTTCATCTGTTTCTGTTCTTCACTTAACACATAAAAGAAGAGATAGTAGACATAAGAAAGCTAGGTTCTGTGTGTTTACCATATGCAAATGACACTGATCTCAGCAGGATAGAAGGAACATTTGGTGGAGTAGTTATGAGCATGAATCCTCAGCTCAAGTGGCTGGATCAGGTGTGATTTCTCCATGTGATACTATGATACGTGAGTGGCCATTAATGCCATCCTTTGCTTTTATTCAGATGTTATAAAGAGGACAAGACCTTTGATTCTATATAATAGAGTTGCTTGTCATATAATGTTCTGTATAAGAAGGACCACATATTTGACTATCTGGTTCCCAGATGGTAACATCATTTCAGAAGATTTTAGAACATCCTAGCTTTTGAAACTCTTAGGAGAAAGTGAGACTTCAGAGTTGAGAACAGTCTTTTTAAGACTGACCCAACTTCCTGCCTTGTTCCTTAATATTGAAATCAGTTTTTGTGCTACAAAGTAATTGTTTGCTAATATTATTCAGTTATCAAAATATTTCCTAAATTGTTGAATTTTATACATGTTTTAGAGATAGGATATAGGTGGTTAATTGGAGTTTAAAAAATAATTTAAGGAAGGAACAATGTAATGAGCTCAACAGTAGGAGAATACACCTCATTAATGGATGGTGAAAATCAACCCTTAGTGCTGATAGCAACAGATAAAATGAAGAGGGATAATTAAACTTTAAAAGACAAGCTTGGGCAAGAACTCTACTCTTAGACAAAATAAATCTACTTTCACTAAGTCAGAGTAGCAGAGTAAATCCAATTTTAAAAGTGTTTCAAATGATATCCAGAGAGCTATTAATAAAAGTAATAAAAATAAAAAATAAAAAGATCAAAGACTGATAGCACACAAGTTATAAGACATATTTAGTGTTACTAACATCATTGAACTTATTTGCTTTGGAATTTAAAAAAAAAAAGAGTTATTAGTATTGTTCTTTCTGACTGAAAATGGAGAAATCTAGAAAACTAAACAGTGACCAAATTTTGGTGTAATGGGAACTGTACTCAATTTATGTATAGAAAGGTTGAAATAAAAGATTTGATTCAATGTCAATTAAAAGATAGCCACCATAGAAGAGATAAAAGGAAATAATTGATATGGAATAAAATTAGGTCTCAAAGGATCTTAAAGCAGAAAGCAAAAGTAGAAAAGAAAGAGAATGATGAACAGACATACAATTTTTCTTTTCTTTCAACTAACTGACTCCCTCTTATCTTTCACTAAGTCTTCCTGAGCGCATTACATTTCTTCCCCCATGCTCAGCTATGTGAATATCAGCAACCTGTTCTTCCCTCTTAGATTCAAGCTTTTTATAAAGGGCAGTTCAAAGGAAACCATTATCATCCAAAGAAGTGGAGCAAAGAAAATGGGTTTTAAAATATTAACAATGAAATATTTATTACATATTTAAATAATAATATTCTTCCTTTATAGTTTCAATTACATTTATTTCATTTAAAATATGATAATTACCATATGAATTGGTCTTATTATGACAAAATACTTGTCTGATGGTATTTAAGAAAAGAAAAATAGAGTTGTATGTGAGATTGTTAGAAGCTATACAGCACAGTCTGGCAAGGAGAGATATGCATCCAGGATCTGAGGTAGCTGGTTACTGTGCCTCCTCAGAAACAGACCAGAATTAGGGCCAGGCTACAAGATTGTAATGTCTATACCGAGTGACTTGCTTTTTTTTCTAGGTCCGCATTCTTCCACATCAATCTTTCAAGTGGGAGGCCCTATTATTCAAACATTCTGGCATAGGGGGCCATTTTACATCTATGTAGATGGCCATAACAATCCATCTACATAGAAAACATAGAATCATGGCTGTTCTCTCATAATGCAAAATGAACCTTAGTAATATGTACAGTTTTTAACGGCCTCAATTCGTTTCAAAACCCCAAAGGGAGAATCTCTTAACTCTAAACATGTAAACATCGCTAGGACACTACTGTAATTCGCTTCTGTGTCTTTAATCTCTCTCTCTCTCTTTCTCTCTCTCTCTCTCTCTCTCTCTCTTTCTCTCTCTCTCTCTCTCTCTCTCTCTCTCAGATATTTTCTTTATTTACATTTCAAATGGTATTCCCTTTCCTGGTTCCTCCCCATCCCAGAAATCCCCTATCCCATCCTCCCTCCCACTGCTTCTATTAGAGTGTGTTTCTACCCACCCATTCACTCCCACCTCCCCATCCTCAATTTTCCCTACACTGGGGCATCTATTGAACCTTCATAGAACCAAGGACCTCTCCTCCCATTGATTCTTGACAAGGCCAGCCTCTGCTACATATGCAGCTGGAGCCATGTGTACTCCTTTGTTCATGGCTTAGTCCCTGGGAGCTCTGCAGGGTCTGGTTGGTTGATATTGTTGCAGCTCCTTCAGTTCTTTCTCTAACTCCTCCATTGGAGTCCCTCTGCTCACTCCAATGGTTGGCTGCGAATATCTGCCTCTGCATTTGTAGGGCTCTGGCAGATCCTCTCAGGAGACAGCCATTTCAGGCTCCTGTCAGGAAGCACTTCTTGGCATCCACAATAGTGTATGGGTTTGGTAACTGTTTATAGGATGGATATCCAGGTGGGTTGTTGATATAGGAGGACCTGGATATTGTGCAAATGGTCATCTCTTTTAGCCAATTGTTTGTAAGCATGCTCTCTCTCTCTCTCTCTCTCTCTCTCTCTCTCTCTCTCTCTCTCTCTGTCTCTCTCTCTTTCTCTCTCTCTTTTTTTTTTTAACAGAGCATTGCATATGGTTAGGAGTTAGTATACACCTTCCTTTTAATACCATAAGCCAAAGTTAAGATCTGAAAATTATTAGTAAGTTAGGATAGTTAATCAAAGAAGCTTTTGGATTCTCCATACATTGTTATGATTAAAAGGAAGATGTGGAATCTAATAATCAAGTGCTTTCACATGCCTTAGCCATAGTGCTGTAAGAACAGTCATGGGTGGTTGTCATGGAGCTCTATTCCTCATATGACCTTTAGGTCTCTGTTTTCTTGTTTCTGATAACTTGGTTGGATGTAAGAACATGGAGAATGGCAGAGCTTTGTTGTGAAAGAAGAAATATTTTAGCTAAGTTCCATTTCCTAGTGTTTGTTTGTTCAAAGGTGTCCTTCTATGTGTTTTTATATCTATGATAGCTGCTTATCTTTGTGGACAGACTTGAAGGCTTGATATAGAAGGTATTTCAAATAATTTCTCTTGATTTTTTTTATGAGATAGGTCTGAATGCAGGATCACATACTTTAACTAAACATCATAATCATCCCACAGAGCTTGTTTTTAGGATGTATAGCCTCAGGATAAAATTAGTTGCAATATTTGACCATGTATCATATCTGGGAGTCCAAAATCAATTAAAATGTGTTTTTTATGTTAATTCTAGGGGCAGGTGGAGTACAAATTTTACTGTAATGAACATTCTCTCCCAATCTGTTTCCACAAGATCTGACTAACTGCAGATCTAGTTCTTATCAAAATCACCCTTAGGAATCCCTTAGACTAAGCTGAGTGTAGCTTCAGCAAAGAACCGTACTCTTTTTTTTCTTATTTATTTATTTATGTATTTATGTATGTATGTATGTATGTATGTATGTATGTATGTATGTATTTATTTATTTATTTATTTATTTTAAACTGCAGAAGCATACTCTTTAGAGTTTGTCTTTCTCTGGCCAGAGTTTGAACCTGCCATTTCACTTAGTTTCTTTCAGGAGGTTTGTAGCTGTTACTATCCTGTTATCCTGAAGCCTTCCAAAATAGCTTGTCTGCCATTTCAGAATGTTTTGTGGACTGTGAAAAGGGGAGAGAAAGGCAAAAAGAAATAGTGTGGTGCTGTCAGGTTGTTTGCTCCTTTTGTGGGACAGAGAGAAGTCTAAAAACCTCATCTTCCATTTGTGTTAAAGTTCAGAGATTATAGATGCAAACCAATTGCACCTTCTGACTAGCCGATCACCAGTTATTCCCAGCATGAATCACAGAGCACCTGCTGAGAGCTCTGTGCTCTTGTTTTTTGAAACAATGAGTTAGGACAGTAACTCATGGCTACTGATAGAAATAGAGACAGTTTATTAAGAGGAAGAAAGATATTCCCAGGAATGAAAGTGGGCTAGACAGCAGGAAAAGGTCTGAACTCAAAAGTGCAGATTCCTAGGGGTGCTGACTCTTCATAAGCCACTTGCATAACACCACTTTCTCCCCCACTTACATATCATACATTTTTCTTACTTATGTGTCACCACCATAAAAGCTGTAGATATCACAGGGACCTGGTAAGGTGGGTAGCAGTAGAGAGAAATGCAAGACTCCAGTTTCACTTTAAGAATGAATGTTTTTTATTTTTCCGATTGCAGTTCATTCATTGTTTACCTAATGGTTAGAACTCGTATATAAGGCAGAGGATGAGCTATAGTATATATGACCCAATACTTAGGTCCACTTTGGCTCTCCCTCATCTTTGTGGCCTTGTTTTGCCTTGAAAGGTGTTCTTTCTATACTCTATCTCCTGTCCATAGTTGTCTACACTTAAACAGCAATATCTGGGACAGGTGTTGCATCCCAAAGAGAACTGTAGAGCATATGGTCTCCAATGGGAGTGTTCTGTCAAGTGCAGGCAGCTCTACTGAGGAGAGATTTCCTATCTGTCTACTGCCTGCCTTTTCACATCAGTCCTGACTACTCCCCGCCCTTCTGCCCCTCTTCTTTGAATCAGGATAAACAAAACAAGACTTCAAAATCACAACCTAGTGACTTACTTATTCCATGTAAGGTACAGTTTCAAAAGGAACAACAACCATTCAAGTCACCATCCTCAAGATGAATTGAAGGTTAACACAAAAGAATATGTAGATTATTTTTCATAAAATCCAAAGCATATTTGGATCTCATGTGATTATTAAATATATGTGCAACTTATTTAATACTTATATGAAGCAAATCTATTTTCTCAACATTTATTTATTCATGATAGAAAAAAAATATTGAAGTCCTCTCTTCTAGATTGTTGAAGTGTTTTGAGTATACATTTCATTTTTTTTAAGTATTTTAAAACAGTTATGTTTGCAACCCAGTCTAAAATATGTAATATTTGTTGTTTCATGTATTATTCATTGTTTCTTACACCATTACTTTTCCTTTAATGTCAGCCCATGATGATACTAAATAGAACCTTTATAAAAACAAATATCAGAAGTCTAGGCTGTACTGTGAGCCTTATAAGGGCATTTATGCTTACCACAACTGACCTTAGCCATTCTTGCCATTCTAGTTTAGCTACTATCTTCTTTGGGTTTTTCCTGAGAATGTAAATCATAATTAAAATCATGAGCCTCAATGTGAAGAATCCTTATGGATATAAGTACCATTCTCAGAAGAGGCAACTCTACTTATTACCTCTGTTTATTGAAGTATAGATGTTTCTATCTTCTTTAGGCATGTAGAGTGGATGTTACTCTGGTTTCATGCTGTGTGTTTTCTGTACCATCCATGTACACAATACTAATGTGGGTCCTAAGTTACTGCAGGCTGTGTACAGTAGAAAAGAGTCTTTGTAAATTCTAATCTCCTAAATTTTGGAACAGACTTCAATATTTTCTCTATTTATTCCTTGCACTCATGTTACCTTATTAAATGCTTATTTATCTATTTCTCAGAAAAAGATTATAGGGACAGGATTTCAAGAATGATTTTACAATGTAGTTTTTCTTGTCATTAGATATAGGTCTGACAATCTTTATTTTCGTGATCTTTTAAAATTCTACATTTTCCACTATTCAAATTTAAAACTTTCAAACAAGTATTTGAGATATTAAACACTTGATCATTGTCACGACTAATATTAGAAGTGCTTATCTTATAAATGAATATTTCTGTTCATACACTTACCCTGGGTAAGGTGCCATTTCTTGTATTTGCCTCCTTATGTAAGAATTTAACAAGTCAAAACAACTTATTTACATATTTTGTTATAATGATCTAAGATATAATTTCATCAGAAGTCTGATTGGTGGGTGGAATGTTGCATAATGCACAATATGGCTATACAATTAAGAGCTAAGTTATTGTTAGGGGATAGCTAAGAAAGAATTTGATCCATTATATGCCTAACAGAAATTTAAGGAATAAATACATGTAAATGCTATGTGTAGGCTGGTAGGAAATGCATAGTACTATAATGTATAACGTTGCCATGATGTATTTATAAAATTTACATTTTTTCAGAGTGAATAATAAAAAATTGAGGGCAGTGTTTTATGTTTGTCACATGTGATTTATACAATAAATATTAGAATTCATACTTAAACCCCTGATTAACTGTTACTCAAATACTGTTTTTCAGCTCTTCTTCAAGTGACAATTTCACTCAGCAAAGTAGAGCTTAGTGTGGGTGAATCTAAATTCTTCACATGTACAGGTATGTACTCAGATAATATGTCCTGTGCTTATAATGTTCATAAAGGACACTGGATGAATTTACGTAGTTAAAACTGATGTCACCTAAGATAACATCTTATTATTCATTGAGGTCTTAACATTGGTAAAGGTTGACAAAGATTAAATATTAGTATTATGAAATGTATTATTACTTATTTGAAGCTAATTTTTTATAAAATTATATTATAAAATACAATCTGTACATAAGAATTTTCTATTGATATAAATATTATTTCTATCTAAATAGCCATACTAGGACTAATTTTAAGTCTAAAACTGTATATTCTTGCCTATAAGTAATCAATAAATTAGGTATGACACTGCATTATTCTAATATCTGAAGTAGGGATAAATGACAAAATAATATATATGTGTTTGATACACACATTCTAAATAAAAATAATTTTTTCATTCAGAATAATTTTTGTAAAATTTGTGGTAGTTAAACAGTGTATTACATGATCTGTAGAAAATTATATGATCACCCTTCCATTAATTAGAATGCTAAATTTTTCTGATATCCCTGATATACTTTATAAGACAGCTTTATTTCACCATGTTATAGAAATCTCAAATGAACATGTTATTTGTCTACTCATATTAATCATATCTACACTTATGAGCATAAGCATTAAAAATAACATTTATTTACTCACGTATGAGTGCTCTGTATGCATTAATGGCTACATGACAGAAGAGGGCATCAGATTCCATTACAGATATTTGTGAGCCCCCATGTGTTTGCTAGGAATTGTACTCAGAGACCTCTGGAAAAGCAGTTAGTGCTTCAATCAGCCATATCTCCAGCCACAACACTAGCTTTTAGGTATGAATATTCAAAATTATTCATTCAGTGCTAAAATAATTTAGCAGAATATTTTTAAATTTTATCTCTTTCTGATTATAGTAAAGCAATGAAAATATAAATTGCCATAAGTATCCATGACATAGATAAGACAAATTTGCTTAGTACACTTGCAGTATAAGTTATCGTCACAGTGCTTCACTAATACATACAAAGCCCTGATTTAAATCTCAGGTATCATACAAAAAATTTGAAAAAGTTGAGAATCATATGGCTTATTTGATATAATAGGTATTTACAGGTAAAGCATTTCTGTACTAATAGTTATAAATCATTTTCAGAAAATAGGGACATTAAAATATTGGCTTTTTGATTAGAAAAAGATTAGAAACAAAATGGTTTTAATGTCTTCTCTATGTATATGAAGTGACATATATCATAACACACATTTTGAATAGTGAAAGAGAATCAAAAATGCGTATTATTGGTATAATATTGCTGTTTCTGACAGAGGATAATTCTGCCTAAGAATATAGATTACTATTCCTAAATTTCACAAATGTTTTAACTATACACCAGCAAAAATACAAAAAAAATCTTAAGTTTATACTTTTACAGAATTATATCAGATGCAAACTTTAAAATATAGTACAAAAATGAAAAAATGCTTTGTGTACTAGTTCAATTTGATTATATATCTTAGTATAAGATTGACTCAGTTACAAAAATAAAAATAAACATGTTAACATTTTGAAAATACTTCATTTAATGATATTTTGAGTTTCTTAAGGGTAAACAGTGTAATGTTAGAAACAATGCAAATCACAGTTTTCACTATTATTTTCTATTAATGATCAATATGTTCAGATACTTTAAATTCGGATACTTTAAAAATATAACAATCTGAAACTCTACAAGTGCCCTTTAAAATGTCAGGTAACCTGCCCTGAAATTCATTTAAGAGCATTTCATATTCATAAAATATTTTAACTATGCTTTTATAAGCATAAGATTTTGATGATTTACATAATACATCTAGTAGACATATTTGGATTTCATATGGAGCACTTTAATGGAAATTATTAGTTTCTTGATACTCTAAAAGAAAGAGAAATGTAATTGTTACCTGAAAGTCCTGTGATCTCTCTGTGATACAAAATTCCCAATCATGACATTAAAATGTTAAATGTCTGAAATGTTTCCAACAACGTTACAATAAATTTAAAAAGGTTTGATTTATTCCAAATTGAACTAATGTTTACTTATGTTGTCTCTATTGTTAATTCCTTGTATCCATTTACATTAATTTGCAGAGAAAATATTTATGAACAGTTTTATATCAATAAGATGAGAATGAATAAAGTTCTTCAGAGACCTGTTGCTGTTGTCTTTATATAGTTCCCCAATTCCTTTTGGGGGAATGCATTTTATGTTCTCAGATAGCCTCTTTAGGAATTAGATGAAATCCTTGTTTTTAAGTGAAAGCAAAAGCAGGAAGCTTTAGTTTTTATATAAAGTGGCTAATGACCTAAATTCTGAAACATTAAATTAATGCTTACACTGTAGTCATTTGGTTGGAATTGCTAAGCAGCATTAGTGCTATTTGTATGTATTCTAATTGTTATATGATTAAATAGTTAATAACTTAGGTTAATATGACAGAATAACCCATTTCAGTTGGGAAAACACATTAGGATTTTTTAAGGCCATTAGCCTTTTCTGCACAACTTGAACAATTTGGAAAATTAGCTCAAAATTTAGAAATATCGGTGGTCAAAAATGGCTTTACAAGATACTTGTTTGTAAACAGTTCCTCATTTGTGCGAATACTGCTAGCACTTCTTGAACTTAGCAATGAGAATTGAGCATGCGAAATCATCTTAGCATTTTTTTTCTCATTTGCAGTATCTATCAATTGGGTCGCATATGCCTAAGGCACTTTTAATATTTTGTGCAGCAGTAACACATGTATTATGACTGCTATGTTTCAATTCTCACAGCTTAATTTCTAGTCATATATTCAGATGAAATGTTTGAAGCATGCTTACATGGACCAGACGGAGTCCTTAATGTTGCTTAAACAAAGATGAACATTTGTCTTAACATTTGTGTTTACTTTCAGTTTTGTACAAGTTTCAGATTTTCAGGCTTCTGTTTACACTCTTTTTCTGAAATAGTAAAGTTGTTACATAATAGCAAATGCCACTGTGAAAACAAACATTCGAAATTGATTTTCAAACATTTGTTTTCCACTCTGCAGCCATTGGTGAGCCTGAGAGTATAGACTGGTATAACCCTCAAGGAGAGAAGATCATTTCAACGCAGAGGGTGATGCTACAGAAAGAGGGCGTCAGGTCCCGACTAACCATCTACAATGCAAACATAGAAGATGCAGGGATATATCGCTGTCAAGCAACCGATGCCAAAGGACAGACACAAGAAGCTACAGTAGTTTTGGAAATTTACCGTAAGTTGTGCCTTTGTGCCTTAGGTCATTGAAACAGCAGTTTCATTACGGAAAACCTCAAAGGCATTAACATATACTTAATAGTAAAAACTGTCACTGTGTGATAAATTTGAGGGGCTTGAAGCCCATATGTTTAACTCAGAAATGTCTCCCTCTATAATTTTGATTTTTATTGCTATGAAAATAAGATGTATAAAAAAACTAAACTAAACTTCCCTTATGGAAGGTCTTCATCTTTGGCCACTTCTTCCTCTGTCACATTAAATTTTTCTAGAAAAGATATTTCCTCTCCTATGATTATTGGTCCTAGATTTTTTTTAAAAAAGGAAATTAGTTGATAATTTATAGTCATAATATTTGAAGACAGTTTTCATTACTTTTAAAATAATGCATAAAATCCTTTGTGATTAATTTACTAAACTAATTTGAATTAATTTAGCTGCCAAAACATTTCATATTTTTTGTGGAAAAAAAATCTTTGTTGTGGCTACTTCTGGATCAATATCTCCCACTGCTAGAAGTCTCAGACAGAGTCACTCCCTTAGACACCCTGGAGCCTTTCCTTATCCCAGGTCTCTCTCAAATGCCCTAGAGGTTGGCCTTTCAACAAGTTCTGTTCTCTCTCCCTTGATCTTCCTACCCATGATCTTCCCCGCCCCTTCCCCCACAGCCCTGCTCCCCTTCTGAACCTCTCTCCAATCCAGTTCCTTCACTCCATCCACCTCCTATATCTATTTTATTTCCTCTCACTTCTCTGCTCTGAGAAGCAGGAGCCCCCCTCTGAGTATTACTACTAGTCCCCTGCATCATACCCCCCCCAACACATTGCATACCAAGTCATTGCAGAACTCATTGCATCCTCTCTCCCTGAGTCCAAATAAGGTTGCTGAGTTAGGGTGACCAGATCTACAAGTGGGGACAACCCTCACTCCAGTTGTTATGAGACCAGCATGAAGATCAGGCTCTTCATCTGGTACATATTTGTGGGGGACATGGGTCCAGCCGTGCTAGCTCTTTAGTTAGTTGTTCATTCTCTGGAAGCCCCCAAGTGTCCAGGTTAGTTGACTGTCTTGGTCTTCCAGTGGATTCCCTATCCTCTTCAGGTGAGTCAATCCTTCCCATAACGATTCTCCCAGGTGCATCTAATCCTTGGATGTGGGTCTTTGCATCTCAGCTTGGGCTATTAGATAGAGCCTCTCAGAAGACAGATGTGCTAGGCTCCTGTCTCCAAGCGTAAAGAAGTATCGTTAATAGTGTCAGGAATTGGTGCTAGCCCATAGGATGGGTCTCAATTTGGGCCAGCCACTGGTTGGCTATTCCCTCAGGTTCTGCTCTTTGTCCCTGCATATGTTATGGGCAAGACATATTTTGGGTCAAAGGTTTTGTGGGTGGGTTGAATATGGGTGGATCTGCATGAGAGGGTACTGAGAGGAGTGTGAATAATGATTATAGGATGCAAAATGAATATAAGTATATATATATTAAATATATATTAATTAAAATATTAAAATTTTAAAATCTGCACTGATTCATTAAACCAAGGCACTTATTAATGTATGATTAATGTTGTTCCAAGTCTTATACTACGAACAGTATAAGTTTACAGTTGCTTTATATACATAAAATTATATGTATATATATGAATATATATATATATATATGTATATATATGTATATGGAATTTTATGGAAAATAAATAGCGGGGGAGGTTTAGAGAATTCAGAATTGAAGTAGGAAGTTAAATTTTAGGACAGCAAATGTCACAATCAAGAATGTCTTGATTTTCATCATATATGCTTATTGTGCATGGCACTGTTTGTTATAGAGTGACCCAAGTACACAATTGTACCAGACACATTTCCTCCATACTCATACTCTCGAATCATTCACTTTCAATCAATTCACCCACTAACCCCTCTATTCTGCTCTGTGATTTCATTTCTATTCTAGTATCACATTACATACATGCCTTTATTTGTGACAAAATACTGTAAACAATAATGTAAAAACAAAAACAAACTTGGGGGCCACTTTTCTTTTTCAGCTACCATCTCCACTGTGCTAAAACTAAAATATTTTGTCACCCAATGTTCTGGCTATGGTTCAGATGCCAGTTGTCCCCAAGGTGTCTATGATTGGAAGCTTGATCCTCACTTTGATGTGTATATGGAGTTGAAGACTTAAAGTCTGGGGACTGAATTCTCAGATAGAATTGTGGACTTAATATGCTCTTGGCTTCCTGTTTTGATGCTCAGTCTTGAACTCTTCTCCATACTTAGATTGCATTGCAAAGAATGAGCGCCCAAAGACAAACTATTCGGATAGCTTAGTGTTGAGCTTTCAGCTTCCAAGACAGTGTATTGAATAAATGTATTTTACTTACCT
>NW_022196894.1:78588844-78593667 GCF_008632895.1 Mastomys coucha
AAAAAAAAAGAATGCTTAAGAAAATACAGGCAAAAAGAGGGAGGTGTTCTTGGTGTATATTAGCCATGTGTTAAGAAACCCCAAAATCACTCTTTATAAAGTTCTTAAATGTCTAGGTCCTCACTACACTTATAATCATAGATGACCGTGTGCTGAGTTAAGTAAGCAACAAGTCCTTTACCAGTGGTTTTATTTCCTGATACAGAAAAACTCACCTTCAGAGAAGTGGTGTCCCCTCAAGAATTCAAGCAAGGGGAGGATGCGGAAGTGGTTTGCAGAGTGAGCAGTTCCCCGGCCCCTGCGGTCAGCTGGTTGTACCACAATGAGGAAGTCACCACCATCCCCGACAGTTAGTATTTTGGTAACTCTCTAAGTTATATGTTCTAAAAATACTTCTAGTTTTACAGCTATGTAGATTATGATTTGTAGTACTGCAGGCCAGTGAGCCCAGCACTCAGAAAGATGACCCAGGAAGGTTGTGATTTTTAAAGAAGTCTGGGAACACATCGTCAATCTGATTCTAAGAAACAAACATGCAAACAACAGAAGACGATACGAATTTCACTTCAAGATTCAAACAATTCTAAAGCCTAAGACTTAGGTGCAGGTTTGTTAAACTCTGATCAAATGCTGTTCCTTTGTTGTTTTTAATGAGATAGCAAGAGAAAGTCATGAGGCTTTTCCATGAGGACATGTGCCTGTAATTTCAACACCTAGAGGATAAAAGCAAAATAATCAGGACTTGAAGGTCACCAGAGCTTCAGAATATTTCCAAAGCCAACCTGGAAAACATGACTACATGTAAACAAGCAAAAATAAACAAAACAAAATTGAAACAAACAAACAAAAAAGACAAAACAAAAAGAAAGAAGTGTACACACAAGCAAGCAAAATCAGCCATTTTCTAAAGCTATGTGTTGTGTATGGCAAACTTGGCAGCAGAGTTTATAAGTCATGTAGTATAGAAAGACAAAAGTACAATGCAAGGACTACCATAGCGAAATGTATGCTTGCCTTCAGGTTCTACCAGAAATTGTTACATTGTTAAATAAAACAAAGCAAGAGCAGTCAGTAGTGGACATTGGAACATACAGAATCTCCTAGTTAAAATTCCAATATGATAGCACGAAAACATTACATACAAGTAGACTAAAACATCTGTATGACATCTGTCTTATATTCTACAGATGTTCTCTCAAATATAACACTATAATCTAAATATTATAGAAAGATGAATATGGATAATAAACAGAAGAGACTATTTGTTTAAGATGGCATCATGATTTTGATTCAGACTGAGGTATAAAATTACAATATAATGTTTGAAATTAAAAGCATAATTTGCTTACATTATGCAGCTCTACTATTGTGTATAGGGACATTTTTCAATTTGGTATATTTTCAGTGAGTCTGTATTACATACAGGTACAAAATAATTGAATCTTTTAAAGTATTTTCCATGTTATATGATTCTATTACGTGTTTTGAAGAGATGGAATTTCCACAGCATAAAGGATAAAAAGTAGAAAGATTGCCTATTTTTTAAGTATATAGAAATAGTGAGTTATAATTATGCTTCCTAGTCATTTTTTAAATTTTAAGATAATTTTCCAAGAATAATACACAGTATTTGTCAGATAATGATGAACTCTCATTTCAATATTTTAATTCCATAAAATATAAGATTTAATTACATGTGCATTAGTATGTATAAGTCCTTCAGACTTTACACAAATTATCTGAGGAGTTAATATAAAGTGTTTTCAGCATTGCTCCTCTCGATCTGAAAGGACCAGAAGTTTCTTTAAAAAATTATTGACATTGTCTACACTCTTTCATATTATTCAAATCACAGTAGACATTTGCATACATGTATTTTTATCTTCATCACAAGTACATTTAAAAGGATTAATACTTTTAAAACGTGACTTCAGATGAAGCCTTAGGACCAAGTTGTGAGAAGTGCAGGGGTAATGAAGAACCGACACAACTGCAGTGTAGCTGGCACTGTTTCCCAGAAGCCCACACTGCAATATGCAAATCTGAAATTCCCTTTAGGTTCTATTTTCACCCTTGGTCTTGAAATGCTCAAGTGCTTTTCCCGCTCCTGTGCTCTTCAATGAAATAGTCTGTCAATAGACAATGGATCAATGCACCCATTTCAAGCAGTTTCTGTAGCTTATGAAAAACACACCTGGCAGGTATGCTTAAATGTTGGATACAAAAATGAATGAAGTATGTTACATGTTAGCCATTCATCATATGTATCTTATTAATGCTTTTAAGATGAGAACAAGTGTCGGGGGGGTGGCACATGCCTTTAATCCCAGCACTTGAGAGACAGAGATAGGTCCATTTTTGAATTCGAGGCGAGCCTGGTCTATAGAGTGAGTTCCAGGACAGCGAGGGCTATACAGAGAAATCCTGTCCCAAAAAACCAAAAACTAAAAATAAATAAATAAATAAATAAATAAATAATAAAAGATGAGAACAAGTTTAATCAAAATTATATGTTCTTAACTTATGTCTAGAAAAATTAAAAAAACAGATATGACTAGAGCTGAAATTGAAACATAATACTGAGTTGGATGAACTACAATGAGAATAAAGTAATTAATGAAATTGTGCAGCTCAAACTTTTCTAACTTAGAAACATTAGAACCAGATTCTAAATATGTAATATTTTTAAAAATTGCATATTTACATGGATTTAAAAGTAAATTTTTTGTAAGGCAGCTAGTATGTTCCCTTAGTGAAACAAAATTGGATATATATATATGAGTTTTCTTTGCTAATGTGCCACAGGTTACTGCACTTACAATCAAGTTCAGGTAAGGAAGGCCATAGTGTTTACCTCTCTGGCTTCTGATGGGAGCTGTGAATCAGATATCCATTATAACATTACAAGACAACAATGTAAGTAGGCTTTTTTCTTGTTGTCCAAAGGGGACATATCTGCTAAAAAGCTCAAGAATGCAGGAAGCATCTATGAGGTAGAATTTCCTCAGTTTTAGTGGTTATTTATTGGCTGTTACCTAATTAAGTTTTTAATTTTGATAATTAAAATTGAAACCATTTTAAACTGATAAAAATGATATTTCAGACTTTTTTTTTACTGAGTCGTAGTTATCTGTGACTTCTTGAAGCATCCCTTTTAAATGATATTTGTGTCAGAAGTGAGCTTTATTTTATAGAGTGCCAATGTCTACAGGCTTTGGAGTTTTACTTGTCAATTTCACAGGGACTGTTTCTACTATGAACAGTGGTGGAGATAAACATATAACATAGCATGCATTGATGAAAGTGTGAAATAATGTCATTGAAGGTTTTTACATGATAGGATGTTACATGTTGGAACATGTTACTGAAATGACAGTTGTTACTGAAGTTGGAAAACACAATACAATCAACACAATGTGATTGGGAGAACCCCCCTCTCCTTGAATGTCCTTAAACATAATTATTTCTTTCAAAAATAATTTGATTAAAATATTATATCATTTTCCTTCCTCCCTCCTTCCAACCCTTTATAGGCCCTGCTAACTTGATTACAAATTCATAGTCTCTTTTGAATTATTATCATTATATATTGCATAAATATTTGTAAATAAATATTCACCTTCAGCCTACTAAGTCTGTTCCGTATTTCTTTTATGTATATGTTTTCAGGGCTGACAACATCTTATTGGGTAAGTAAGTAAGGGATTGATCTCAGGGGAAAACAAATTCTCTCTTAGTAGTGTTCGTCTGTAGCTTTTAATCTAGGAATGGGGCCCTGTGAGATTTCCAGAATCCATAATGGCATATTAACTAGCGTTACCACTGGTCACATCTTAAACATAATTATATGTTGTTCTATTGTCCAACAAAAAATATAGAAAATATTTAAATTGACTTTGAACCCTCATTGGTCTTCAGCAGTTCGGAGTCATCTGGGAAGTCCAGTGACATGTAATGTATATATTCTACAGACCCTTCTTCCCCAGCCTAGGTTCTCCTTTGCTGAAAAAAAAAATCATGGTTCTTTTTTAACCTGGGGAAGCCCCTATATGAATGATTTGGCACTTAGGTTAAAACAAAAGAAGAAATAAGCACAATGGAAATTTTTATATACTGCAGGATGAAAATTAGTCTTTGTAGTCATAATTGTGTTCTTTTTTGTGAGGCAACATCTTAATTTGCTCATTTCCATCTCAAACAAATACCTATTACAAAGCAACTGACCACTACTTGCTTGTTTTAATAACTTCCTGCCCAAGGAATACTATTTCTGCTATTCTAATAATGTAAATATCTTTCTCTCATTTTTTTAAAGTTATGGCAAACTAAAACCTGCATTTGAGTAAGAGTGGATGCTAGTAGATTTCTTTTCTTTTTGTAATATCACGTCTATTTTATATCATGTATTTACTTCAGAACTCCAGGTAACTAGTTTCTATTTTATTTTATTTTATTTTTCACAAATATCTGCTGAATTCCCATGCATCTCTGTTATACCAGAATGTAGAAAGAAATCAGATCTTGACCAGACAAAAAGTAACATCTAGACAATAAATGTTGTAGGGACTTAGTACTCTGTAATAGTGAAAATTCTGTTTAATGCATACTCAAGGTCAATACAGACTGCATCTACTTTAGTAAACAAAATATCCTAAATAGCATACCTACTCAAAAGTTGACATTTTTGTCATATATAGCATTTGACAGTCAGTGCTATATATAGATCCATAAATGAATGAGACGTTTCAGATATTTACTGTGCAAGATAAAATTCTAAGGCAAAAAAGTTACATATATATATATATATATATATATATATATAT
>NW_022196894.1:78593677-78623147 GCF_008632895.1 Mastomys coucha
TATATATATATATATATATATAGTCCTTAACAAAGTAGGAACAAAGCAACATAAATATAGTCCTTAACAGTACAAAAAATGAAAAAAAATATATATATATTTGTTCCTTAACAGTTGAAACAAAGTAACACATATATAGACTTTAACAGAGTAGAAACAAAGTAACATATATATAGTCCTTGACAGAGTAGAAATAGGCATGAGTGAATTCTTTTTTTTTTTTTTTTTTTTTTTTTTTTTTTTGGTTTTTCGAGACAGGGTTTCTCTGTATAGCCCTGGCTGTCCTGGAGCTCACCCTGTAGACCAGGCTGGCCTCGAACTCAGAAATCCGCCTGCCTCTGCCTCCCAAGTGCTGGGATTAAAGGCGTGCGCCACCACGCCCGGCTCGTGAATTCTTTACATAGTTAAAAAAAAAGAAGTAAAGAAAACTAAAAAAAAAAAAGAAAAAAACTTTGACACTAAAAAGTTTCATTCATTATGCTGTTAAATAGAGATGTTGCTCAGATATCTCAGGTGATTACCCACTTCACTTCCTAACACTTTAGACCTACTCAGAGATTAAATGTACTTGTTGCTCTGGCAGAGCACTTGGGTTCAATTCCCAGCGCCTACATGGTGACTCAAACCCATCCATGAATGCTTTTTTCAGAAGAGCAAACAGGTATGCACCCCATACATGGAGGCAGATAAAACATCTATGCATATAAAGTAAAATAATTTTAAAACCCACAATTATCACTTTTAGGAGTCAATTAGAATGAAATGTTTTCTGCCTTTCAGCCTACCTTTGTGCACATAAACATGCAACAATGAACCTCGAAAGAAAAATTAATGCTCATATCTAATTATTCCTAAAGATTGATTTGTAATTTGCAGAAAGAATTACTTAAATAAATTGAAGGCATAACCATTTTTATATCCTTTATGCGTCTTGAACATTAGTGGGTCATTTGGCTGTCTTCTCAGGTTATGAAAATATTGGCAGTTTAATTATTCTTGGGGAAGGATGTTCAATAAATTTTCTAACTATTTTCTATAGCCAAGTGACTGCATTTAAAATCTGTCAGGTCAGCAACTTCTAAAGTCCTTGCATTGTTCTTTTGTGCATCATTTTTGCATTCAGAGCACCAAGGAGAAAATAATAGTCTAACCATTTTATGTGGATATAAAGTCTTGAATGTATTTTAGGGGTGAATATAACAAGGCTGAGGTAGAGTGAAAAACTTGAAGTCATGAAATTGCATTTTACTTTCAAATTTGAATTTTTGGTGGATGGAAAGTTGGATAGTGTGAGAAAAGTGCTGTATTTGTATTTTAATTCTTAGAAATTCAGAGAACTCTGGACTTTGTCTCAATTACTTATGTCATTTTCTCTCCTTTGCTTATTTTTCAGATCGGTTTGCAGTGCTTGCAAACAATAATTTGCAGATCCTCAACATCAATAAAAGTGATGAAGGTATATACAGGTGTGAAGGAAGAGTGGAAGCTAGGGGAGAGATTGACTTCCGGGATATCATTGTTATTGTTAATGGTAAGCCACAAATTATTTGTGTACAATCTGTTGTTTATTTTAGCAATGTTTGTTCAAAGGGAACTGTGAAGTCAACAATGAATATTTTGTACTAAATACCATCCATCTATGCCTATGAGAATGTACCAACTTTTCTAATTGCATTTGCTGAATGTCATGGAAACATACTTTTCAGCATGTTAATTACCTTTTGTCAGGTGTGTCATTGAAAGACTGCAACATGGAGCATAATGATAGATTAGATTGATACTTAAAATTCTGTGATGTATCACTTGATTTTCCATTTTGTAATTTTAATAATTGAGTTAATATTTTTACTTTCTATGGATCAATGATAACAAATAACCAAGTTTATGGAATAATAGTATCTCATCCAAATTGCTTCTCATACCATACAAACTGCCTTGTTAAATAGAATTTGCATCAAATTATTTTTGCCTTCATTTTTATAATTATTATCTAAGAGATATCCTTGCCACTTCCTTAATATTTCTTAATTATATTTCATTTTCTACCTCAAGTTTTTCATGCTTAAAATGTGCTTTATATAGTATTCTCCTTCCACTGAGAAATCTCCTCTTATTACTTGGTTCTACCTCACTAACTACAAAAGATTTCAATGTTACTATCCATCGAGAGCACTTATTTCTAATACAGAAAATTGTTGTAAAGAGCCTCCATCCTAATATTTATGCCAATAGAAAGAAATTACAAAAAAAAATACAAAACTTATTGATTCAAGAATTTAAATGGTATTTTACATTCAATGCAGGTAAATGATTTCAGTACAAAAAAAACAGATTTAATGCTTGATATTCCAGTTTGCATATACATATAAGATTATGTTTTGTTAATTACAGAAAAAAATCCTTATTTTACATAAAGTGGATATGTAAAATAATTTTGCTGTGTGTTAATGAGAATGCATTTGTATACAATGTATAAAACATATGAATATATGGGTAACTGGTGATTAATTTTTTTGTTCAATGATCCACTTGTTCTTCAAGCTTCTTTTCCTGAAGATTTATGAAAATTTCATAACAGTAATTCACTAAGTATTTGCAATTCCTTTTCCTTTTCGAGCACAGACATAGCACCCTAAGTTATAGAGTTCTTTAAACTTGTAAGCAGCAATACAGAGTGACCACATGTTACTGTGTAAATGTATATATATGTACATATATACATAGTACATATATACACACACGTATTACTAACTAAAATGTTAAGTTAGTTATGTTATTAAAAAGTATAGGTTAACCTTTTATTGTTCATGATCATATAATTTTATTTACTATATTATTATGCATAGCTTGTTCTGATACTATAAATATTCATTCTTATGGAACGATTATTGGTTTATGTGTATTCATATGAATAACATTAATTTAAAACTTCAAATTTATCACAAGAATTTCTCACTAAAGTAGAATCTTAAGTTCTGTTTTCTTATTCTTATTTATTTAAGAGTCTACAATAAAGTAGATATAAGGAAATATTATTTCTGGCCATGAAAACATTTTTGCAGATGAGACTTTTTCATCTCTGTCTGATTTGATTACACACATGTCAATTCCATTTTTCTTTCCTATACAGACTCAACTAAATCTCGTATGATATTCTTAGCTTGAACAATGCTAACTAACATGTTTTCCATTTACGGTCACAATGTCTTATGCTTTAAAGTAACTGGAAACCCTTTTCTGCAATATAACTCTTTACAAATTCCAGTATTGATTACTTCTCATATGGGTGGTGCATTTGGGCCCTGTCAAGGAGATGCATTGACGAACGCCACCAGATAGCTGTGATTTTTCTCTTACATGCTCTTTGACTTATCCGGGAATTACATTTTATCCAATCTTATGGATTCTTCTGTTTATTTGTGTGTCTAGCTCTTGAGAAAGTCAGAAAAATTGCCCTGGACATGTCTTTGTTTCAATTTTCAGAATGTGCCTGACCTCTTAAAGATTTTTCATTGGAAATTTTAAGATTTCAAAAGAATTTAAAAAATTAACGTATAACTTTTTTCTCTGAGTAGCTTCACTTTCTTAAATTTCAAATTCAACTTTTGTTCTGATTATTTTCCAATTAATATTCTAGTACTACAAAATGTATGTTTATTATATATTATATAATTTTATTTTTATATATACATTTGTATATTATAATAATCTTTCTCTCCCCATATTATGATAGCTCTTATCTTGTTCTACTTTCATTATAGTATTGAATGACACAAGTATATATTTTATCAGCCTGTGGACCATATTGGGGAAATGAATATGAATTCATAGCTTATATACAGGTGCAGAGACATAATACTTATTTTAAAAGCCTATTTCCAAAAAATGGAATTGCAGTTTGTTTTTCAAAGAAAGTCATGTTTGTCAAGTCAAGATGTAAAGGTTTCCAAGTAGTTTATTCAAACATTTTAGATTATATATACCAGCAATGTAGTAGCTGGAAGAAGAATGATTCCTTTCTATTTAGAAGAGATTTAGTAATGAAAAATTGTGACTTAATACAAATGGGAGAGAACAATCAGGCTGTAGACAAATGCAGAACTGTAAAAAAGTGAAAACTGACCATGGATATGAGCATAATAAAGCAACTGTGACTAGAATACACTATTTTCAAAATATGGAGATAATGTCAGTATTGGATGGATTGGGTATGCCATTAAAAACTTACTGTCTTCTATGTAATAATTAGTTATTCCTTTGTGAGAAAGGTATTGCAGAGGAGTAGAAAGCTCTCAGTAGGAGAGAGGGAGGGAGTTGAAGTAAGAAATTGGAGCCCGCACTCACTAATGGAGAAGAAAATGAATAAGAAAGGATATAATTAAGCATTATATTAACAAAGATATGTAACACTTGACAAAAATAAAGGGTCATTCCAGTTACCTAGTACCAAATTCTTGGTTTCCAGTTTAGCAGACGCTAACAGAGTCTAATAAGGTGTGAATTTAAGTATTTCTGCTTGATTTGACAATTATATACTTACAAGACACATTAAATAGAATACCATTATTTAAGTAGCATAGACCGTAGCATAATCTAAGTAGTATAAATGTGCATGTACATTCACTGAAGGACAGACATAGCGACTTCATTCCTTTTACACCATGCTTAACTCTTGAATATCCTGCAAAATCATTCAGAAGTGCATCATAGAAAGTCCTGAATGTGTTTGAAAGCTTTTCCATAAAGTCTTTAAGATTTGAAGCTAGATAAATATGTTTGCATATACACAAATCATAGTTGAACTCTTTAAAATGAAGCCAATGTTATTTCCTGCACCTTAATCAAAGCAATTCTGTCCTGTCTGATTTCCAGCTTTCTATCACTACTCAGAAAATATTCTTAGATATAAAGAAACAGGCCGGTATAGATTTAAAGTGTAAATGTCAGTACAAGGTTATTCATATAAAAATGATGTGCCTTATTTTCTAAATCTTTTGTAAATTCACAAAAATGACCCACTAACCACAGATTCAAATTTGGGGTAATGGAGATAGTAACAATTGAGGTTGAATGAAAATTATCAAGAAATCGAACTTTAAGGCAATTTTATGTTACTCTTCTTTCAAATGTCACAATCAACCATAGATGATAATGGCTGGGTGTGTTTATGAAAGTGAGTATCCAGCTGTAGAGTGTAGTTTTCATCAATGATCATTGGGCTATGATCTCTGCATTTATGTCTACATCAACTCATTTCTATAGGGCAAGAAAATGAGGAATACTACTTTCTGATACAATGAATGAAATGACAATTTTCTTTACAAGCTGTACAAAATGTCATAGAATCTAAGCATCAATACATAAAAAGACAATATATAATACCTTAAAATAGTCAATATTATAACTGAATCAACCATAAAGACAGAGGGCAATAATAAACCAAATTTATGATTATAATATATGAGAAAATTGTTAATAATAATATGCAAAATACAATATATAACCTAGGCCAAGTGCAATAAATATACATTTATTAAGACCAATCTAATTTCCAATTTTTTATTTCCCATCAATTCTATAAAATTCCCCAAATTAGAAGTCTGACAATATAAAAGGAAAGAGATTTTATCCAGCCAGTGTTTTATGGATTTTTCTTATGACAAAATTTGGTTATATGTGTGAATAGGTTTGTATATAGATATAAAAAATATACAAGAATTTATCTATACTCACATAAGTGATTTTCATGAGGAGATAACAGTATTAGACATTTCTTACTTCTCATATATCTAAAATTTATAGATTCTGTTCAGTACACTTATACTGAAATTCTGCTTGCCAATATTTGTAAGTACTCATCTGTGCTAACTAGATGTTTCAACTTGAACTAGCTAGAGTCATCAGAATGGAGGGAACCTCGATTGAAGAAATCCTTCCACGTCTATTTGTAAAACATTTTCTTAATTAGTGAGTGACTGTTGGAGGATGGGCCAGCATATTTGGCTTGGTCATCTCTGGGATGTTAGTTCAGAGTTCTATAAGAAACCATGCTGAGGAAGCCATCAGTAGGTAGCAAGCTTGTAAGCCGTAGCATTCCGTGGACTCTACGTCACCTCTTGTGTTGAGGCTCCAGCCTAACATTCACTGATAGACTACAGAAGGCAAGTGTAAGGCAATTAAACCTTTTCTTTCACAATTTGATTTTGGTTATGGTGTTTCATCATAGCAATAGCAACCCTAACTAACTAAAGTTGGTACCATAATAGTTAGGTATTTATTGATTGCTGTAAAAAAAAAAAAAACTGACCAAGTTGTTATGTGGAGGATTGCAGGAAGATTTTGAAACATTGTGCAAGAAAAGTCATTGAATGTTCAATGCTTGGTGAGCTGTTTGGCAGGAGCTTGGAAGATAAGAATGTTCAAGACAATGACGATTGGGGCCTGGCTTGTGATGTTTTGAAAGGATGATTAAAAATTCTAACAAGGCCATTCATTATTTTTGAATCTGTATTCTGGTTAGCTGGAGTTGAAGAATTGGCTGTGATCAACACGATACCAGAACTACTAAAGTGAAAACGTTGCTTTGCTATAATATTCAGTATTGATCTAATGGAGCTGAAGAGACTCACTTCATTGAGGTGCAATATTCTGAGAATACCTGATAGCTGACAGCAGATATGGTTCAGTGCGGCAGCACTTGATAGTAGTGTGAGAGTTATGAAGATTAAACTAGCTTGAAGGAATGAAGGGATCATGAAGAACATCTGAGGACTGACATTGTAAGAAACCAGTAGAGACCATTGGTGAAGGTGCAGTCTCAGTGACATTTGATGACACTGGATTGAAGGAATCATGCATCGAATTGTAGGCTGGCACCATGAACAGAACCTAGGAGAGGCGATTGTGGAAAGTGCAGCCCTATTGAAGAAGACTCCAGTGTTGTGAAGATGCAAAAACCATAGGATCATAACCAAGACCATTGACAACTGTGGAGTGAAGCCACTGGAGCCTAGAAGATAGGTGGTATGTGTTGTAGTTGCAGACATGGGGAAGTAACCCAAGATTTTTGGAAGATCTCAGAAGATTGTGAGTGAATCCCAGATAACTGGAGTTTGGTTTTGCATTGTTCATACTGTGACTATGCATTGGTTCTTCTCTCTTGAAATAACAATGTATATAATTTATTTTTGATTCATTGGGATCCCACTGCTGAGAAACTGAATTTTATTAGAATTTAGATTTCAAAGAGACTGAACTTTTAAAGATGTGAGACTTTTAGAATTTGCAAAATTTTATACATTGATATACATATTAATGTAAGCTCTTGGAGATGAATAAGAAGGAAAGGTTGTGGCTTAATAATGATGTGAATGCTTGTCAAGTTGACAAGGAACCATTTTGCTGGCTAGTTTTATGTCAACTTGCATTTGTCACATATACTTTAGTCTGCATTTCCTTTCTGGAAAGCTGTTCATACTTTATCTTACTAATCATGTAATTTCTTCTTCACAACACCTTATTCTACTAGCTCCACTTTTTTTTTAAGACTAACTGCTTGAAACCACTGCTCACCCTCCACAGGGTATACACGTTTAAAAGTTTTATTTGAAAGGATAGGATAGAGTCTGACAGAAAGGAAGAAAGCAATACTCTCGGGGGTCCAATTTGCACAGAAAATGCATTGTCTGCAGTGCCACCCAACATCTGAGCAAGGCAGCTCAGTTGAATCCTTACTGAACTTCAAGACAAGGTATGAGATTTTTTAGAACAGGTGAAAACTCCCCATGCAGGTAATGATCTCAAGGCTTGCTAAAGGAATTTTCTTGTGCATCATATATTCCAGGACTTTTATTAAGGCAAAATCTCAAGTGACAGCCTTCTCAGGATCTTTGTCAACACAAGATTTTCCAACTGAATTGTAAATCAATTCTTTGCACACAAACTCTAGCAGTGAATCTTTCAACTGACTTGAAAGTATTCATTTATATACCAATATTCCACAGATTTGACAGTGATCTATTGTTATACAAGTATGTTCCACTTTCAGTATACTTTTTTTGAAAAAAAATTTATTTATCTTTTATTGTATTTTATAATTTTTAAAAATCACATAATAGAACTATTTCAGTTTCACTATTATTATTTGATGGTGATAGATTTTACCAGGTTTCCTGGGTAAACTTTACTTTGAAATTCAGTGCTAATTATGCAAAATGGGTTCTATTACTACTTTATTACATTGATAGGGCAGAAGTTAATAATATGTTTATTCTCATTTACCAAACTTGAGAACATAGGATTAGGTTTGATAGAAAGACAGAAATGAAATTCTGATTAGCTATCCACTGACGATTGTTCAGAACTTGGAAGCATATATCAAAAATAACTGACTATAAATATTTACATCATTTAAAGTAGTGAGCTAGACTTCAAATGAAATTTTAACATTGCTTTGCTTATGTCTATCATTTGATGAATAGAATGTGATATATTCTGCATGTCATTTGAGGTCTAAAAACAGTTTCTATTAAATAACACTTTAGCTTGATCATCTCTGTCAATGAAAAATAAAGTGTCATTGCAAATAACTATAACCAATATTAATGAAAATTGAAATGTAATTTAAATTTACATTGCAGCATTCAAATTTAGAGGGGAAAGAAAAGAAAAATTAAATGAACTTAGAATGAATGTAAACATAATTTCATACAGATGTGCTATGACTACAGGAATGTAATCATTGTATCAAACTGACTATAAATATTTATATTAATGAATTAATTTAATTCATACTCTATACTATGCTCACAAAACATTCCAGAACATATTATTATATGTGATTAATTATATAGAAATATCAAAGATGTAAATCATAATAGAAGGGTGCTTGCTTCCTTATCAAAAGAAGATATCTTATAATATTTAAATTCAAAATGAATTTCTATACCCTCTTTGAGTACTATGGATAAACCTTGCAAATATGGTTTCTGAATCCTATCCCATTCTTTGTTTTCAGTGTTACATGTAGTGGGACAAATCTCTTGCTATTAAATTCATCAGAAGACTTGAAGACAAGACATGATTTCTTTGTTCATAGAAAAATATAACAGATGTGTTTAGCAACAACCATGTACATCCATATTTTAATAATAGTTTAGAATATATTATATGATATTCTAAAATGGTAATATGATATAAAATGTACAGAAAAGAAAATGGTGGGACTGGAGTGAAGACTTAGTGCTTCAGAGATCTGGATGTACTTTTAGAGGACTTATGTACAATCTCTAGCACCAACATGGTATCATGCAATTAACATTAACTCATGCCAAACATGTCCGAAGCTGTCTTATAGCCTCTTAGGACAATGCCATTAGTAAACATTTATAGCCTTTAAAGAATGCAAAATACATTTTTGAGATTTTTGGCACCTTCTTTAATAGAAAAGTCTACTAAGAATTTGCATTTTATCTCCAAATAAAATATATATTTAAATAAAATTTTATGTGGACAATCCCCACAAAAGCAAAACAGAAACTTATACAAGTGTCAAAAGCTGTACAGACAGGCCAGCCACAAGGCTCGGTGAAAAAACCTTTCTGACCCCCAACCCTGAAGACATGAGTTTGATCTCTAAGACACACAAAGAGGAAAAAGAAAACTTATCCCTTTGGGTTGTCCATTTACGTCCACACTCACTCCAGAGCATGAGTGCATGACCAAGCCTACACAAACAGATGAATAAATGTAATTAAACCTATAATGTTGAAGCTCAGCTATATGAACTTATATTATAGTGCCAAAGTGGAAGAAAAAAACAAATCAATTATAAAAGCCAAAGGCAGTGCCCTGATATGATTTGTTATTATTTCTGGTATCACATTATCCATGCAGCCTACTAATTGGCCTTCTGAATATGGTATTAAATTATCAGTGAGACTACATTTTTGTTTTCTTACACCATAACATAAGAGTCAACATTCTCTTATCAAATTCAATGTTACATAAAACATGACTGGTAATATTCTATAATCTAAGGAAATTTACTGAAAATAAGAGTATAGTAAATATTAAATAGCTCAGTCTGTTAGCAACAGGAGCAGCAGATCAAAAGAACTGAAAAACTCTCTTCAACCTTCAAATATTTCTATCAGGAGAAATGGACAAGCAGGATTTCTGTTAAAAATTTGTTTGCAGTATTATGACAAAATATGCATTACTATGACAAAAATAACTTAACCATTCCTTCAAATGAATGTATAGTGAATGATAAAATAACCATGCCTATAGAATGTTGCCACTATCAACCTGTATCAGAGTAGATTCTTTATGTAGTGCATGGATTTTGAATACGGAGACCTAAGACTGGTGGAAGTTCATAGTCTAAGTGACTGATAGATGGTAAGCCATGAACGGGACATCTCATTTCTACTTCCCTCCAAAGCTTAGGAATACCATGAAAGCACAGTATAAAATGTTAGGCATCACCTATTGGGGGCAAGATCACTGCAAAATAATATATTCTTGTCATGGAAGGACTGTTGCACTTATGAACTCACAAAAACTGGCTACTAACCAGGAAAAAAGCAAGAAAAAAAATAATTCTAAGTGTTATTCTAAAACAAGAGGATGATACTTAGCCCAGAGAAGTGAAAAGCAAGAAGAAAGGCAAACTAATTGTCCAGTGGCAAAATATCCTGAACATATTCATACAAGTAACATATGAGCAGAACAAGTTATATTAAGGAATATATATGACTACATATTCATATATTTCTCCATATGTATGTGTGTGTGTGTGTGTGCACAATAGCAATTAATGAAAAATGATGTCATGAACTGGAAGGAAAGTAGAGATGGAAAGGAAGAACGAATACTGTAATTGTGTGATAATATAAAAAAAAAAGAAATTAAAAAGACAAGAAAACTCTAATGTGCCTCATTTTATGTTCACTCACAAGACACAAAATTAAAGTAGTAGGTTACATGATAAAAATATTAACACATCTATAGTTACAACAGAAAGAAAATGAGACAAAAATGAATATGTCCCGGGCAATGGTGGCACACGCCTTTAGTCCCAGCACTTGGGAGGCAAAGACAGGCAGATTTCTGAGTTCGAGGCCAGCCTGGTCTACAGAGTGAGTTCCAGGACAGCCAGGGCTGTACAGAGAAACCCTGTCTCGAAAATACAACAATAAATAAATAAATAAATAAATAAATAAATAAATAAATAAATAAATAAATGAAAAATGAGTATGTCCTTAGTATTAAGTGTTAATAGCTATAAAAGTCCATCTTTGGAGATACTAGTGATTATTCTTATGTTATTTCATGTAAAAACATGCTCCCTTTAGCTTACCTCTTAAAGGCATAAATGTGAAGTAATGTGCCTAATTATTAATGTGTATATTAGCTACTTTTCTTGTTGTCAATGGGCAATGCCTCTTCAAAGCAGATCTGAACACTACTGTAATGATACACAATTGTAATCAAGCATCTATATGTCTGTGGCTCTATTTTGTCTAATCTATTACTATATTTCTATTATAAGTACTCTTTCATCATATACACTTTAATGGCATGGGGTATGCACTGAGTACTAGCTAAGGCTTTACTTTGGAACTGAGGCATTGCTATAGAAGGCTTGTTTATTGCAAACACTGCATTTCAGCCACAGTTTCAACATGACCAAAATGTGCAGCGTATACAGTTTCACAATGTAATTAGTTGGAAATTGAGGAAGCTTAATTTTAAAATTGAATTGTTCATGAAAATCTATTTTCATACTCTATAGCTGAAGCAGTATCTCTCCATAAAATGTTTTATAGTTGTTTGAAGAAATTAAGTGTAGTTAATCAGAAAGAACATTATGTTTTGACACCTAATTTGAAAGCCCTGTCTTGAAACAGTGAATGATGGCCTATGGAATTACATAGACCAATAAGAACCCAAATAGGAAATCCATTTATGCTCAAAGTAGATTTCAATATGGATTAAATCAGTGCTCTTGTGTCTTTGTGTGACACATATTTCATGCATTATATATGTTCACTAAAATACACAATTCACTGTTTAACAGATTAAGAAATACTAAACTAATAACATGGTGAATTATCCTATTAAGCATAAGAAAACATATCACTGACTTAATTCTCCATAAGCAGAAATAACTATGGAGATCCAAAGCACTAAGAGGCAGTGGCAAATTATTGTTGGTGCAGAATTCTAGTTGCAACTCTTTATGCTGTGTCCTTTCTTCTTCAGTTCCACCAGCAATCATGATGCCCCAGAAGTCCTTCAATGCTACTGCAGAGAGAGGAGAAGAGATGACCTTAACCTGCAAGGCCTCAGGCTCCCCAGATCCTACCATCTCTTGGTTCAGGTAAATTAGTGCCACATTCTTATGTATTGTACTAAAAAAAAAGCACACAGACTAATGTTTAAAGTTGTAATTATTTAGAAAGAAGCAAAGACTGTCTTATCTCATTTAAAATTAAGATTATCCAAATCAAGTGACCATCCCTGAAAACATACACACAAGTAACATTATGCAGATGAACTGAAGTGTATTTAGGAATACATGTACAAACATGGGAATATGTGTACATATACATATACACATGTACAAATAATAAAAACGAGATCATGAATTTGAGTTTTTCCATTGTCTTTTTCTGTTTTGTTGTCTTACTCTTACATATTGTTATTATTTTTAAATGCCTTTGTTTTTTTTAAAGAAGAGAGGGTAAGAAAAAAATACGAACTTTGATGAGAGATGAAAAGGGGAGGATCTGATATAAATTTGTTTACATTTCAAATGATATCCCCCTTCGCAGTTACCCCTCCACAGAAACACTATTCCATTCCCCGTCTCCTCCCTCTCCTTTACCTCTATGAGAATGCTCCTCCACCAACTCACCCACTCCTGCCTCACTATTTTAGCATCTTCCTATGCTGGGTCATAAAGCCTTTCAAAGACAAAGAGCCTCACTTCCATTGATGTCAGATAAGTAGTCCTCTGCTACATCTGGAGCCATAGGCTCCCTCTATGTGTACTCTTTGGTTGGTGGTTTAGTCCCTGGGAGCTCTGAGTGGTCCAGTAAGTTGACATTATTCATTTTACCAGGTTGCAATACCCTTCAGTTCTTTCAGTCCTTTTCCTAGCTCTTCCATTGGGGCCCCCGGGCTCAGTTCAGTGGTTGACTGTGAGTATCTGCATCTGTATTAGTCAGGTGCTAGTAGAACCACTCAGGGAACAGCCTTACCAGGCTCCTGTCATCAAGCACTTCTTGGAATCAGCAGTAGTGTTGGTATTTGGTGTCTGCAGGTGGTATGGCTCCCTGGCTGAGGCAGTTTCTTTTCAATCAAAATAAAGAAGGAACAAGGAAGAGCATCTGGTAGATTTTAGAGGGAGAAAAGAGTAGGGAAATGATGTGGTTTGCTACATCTCATAAATAATGAAAATTATAAAAAGCTCTTAAAATAATTCCCAATGAATGTGTGTGTGTATATGTGTGTATGTACATTTGTGTACATACCATGGCATATTTATGGATATCAACGAACAGTTTTCAAGAGCTTGTTCTTTTCTTTCAACATATAATCTGGAATTAACTTAGAGTTGCAAACTTGTGAGTACTTTGATGCTGTGAGGCATATTGCCAGGGCTAGATGCCATCAATTTTTGGTTAACTGAACTAGGCTGCATAGCCAATGAGTGCATCATGTGCATGTTTCCCATGCTATAATTTTTCTGGTGGAAGGCTGGTGGAGAATGTTTACTGTGGCTACAGCATATCTTTTCTTCACCTTTGACACCATCACTCTGTTACTGATTGACTTTTTCTAGTTGCATCTGGAATAGGACTGTATTAAAATGGATATATTAGCATTTTTAGCAACATGGTTTGGATCACAATCATGTATTTTTATATGAAAATAGCTGTATATTGTCTTTTTGTACTATATTAGAGTTATATAGGTGAAATTTCAAAAAATTAGGTTTTAATTTAACAAATTGCCCACTCAAAACAATAACAATTGCATTGTAACAGGCTATATTTTGACTATTTCATCATGTGTATTAAGTTTTTAAAATGTACTTTGACTCAGCCGGGCGGTGGTGGCGCACGCCTTTAATCCTAGCACTTGGGAGGCGGAGGCAGGCGGATTTCCGAGTTCGAGGCCAGCCTGGTCTACATAGTGAGTACCAGGACAGCCGGAGTTACAGAGAGAAACCCTGTCTCGAAAAACCAAAAAAAAAAAAAAAAAAAATGTACTTTGACTCAACTATGGCCAATCATATTTTATAGGACTCCATTTTCGTTGATTATTGATCAAAGAACTAAATCGGAGGTAATGAAGTTTAAAACTGGACAATCTTGTACAGGGACACGATGATACAGTTTATGAGGGTGAGGAGATGACTAAGTCAGTTAAGTGCTTACCTCATAAACATGAGGTCCTGAATTGGATTCTCTTGCCTATCTCTAAATGCCAGTCTTGCTGGTGCATAGTTTTAAAACCAATGCTAAATAGGTACATATGCCACAATCATGGAGCATCACTGGCCAGTCAGGTTAGGCTAACAGGAGAGGCCAATGCCAAACCGTGTTCAGAAGCAAGATGAATGTGGTTTGTCATTCAGTTAACCTTGAATGTGACACCCGCTATATCTGATTTCTCATGTATGCATACATGAAAATTTCATGCATATATGAACATATACACACAATAAATGTAAAAAAAGAATACAGTTTTGTATGAACACTAAGATCTATAGTCATTGCTATACTTCATAAATTCCAAAGTGCAAGAAAAAAAATCACAAAATTGTTAGTCATATACAAATGTAAGGTAGGAAGATTTAAGCTTTACAATTTCTTTTAAGGACAATAATAGACAATACTATGGTTCACTGCATCCTTTTCAACTTTGTCTGACAACAGATTTTCATATCTGTCTTGTTTATGCTCTGAGTATATTCAATAAGAATAACACATTGGCAAACAATGTAATTGAAGCAGATACTAATTGTTTGTAATAGTATTTTTCTAGAATTGCCAACCTGACATTAGGATACTAACTCCAGGAAAGCATGATGTATCTCAGATATTGCTGATTTGACATAAGAGATCTTACTGAGTTTCTGACAGATAATGAATGCTTTTATGTTATCCAACCCAAAGAACAAATAATAATCTAGAACACAGTACTCATGGTTGTGCATTCCAAGAAGTATTAGACATTTTAATTTGTTCATAATTATTTTTAATAATTTATGTGAAATAAAATATCATAAGAACTAAATGTGACAAATTCAAAATGTATTTATTTCTATATACACACACATACATTATTTTCATCCATATATCTTCAAATGTCATTTCTTGCTTATAATGGATAGTACTTAAATTGAAACATGTTTGGTGTTTGATTTTAAAAATGTGTTTGAAAAATAGAATTGTATTGTTTAAACATTTGTAAAGATACATTTACTTTTACTGAAGGGCTTTTCTTTGATCCCATTTATCTGTAAGTATAAAAACATGTATCAAAATTCTACAAATAAATTCTTGTAAGCATTGGGAAGTATAGCTGATGCACTTGAGGATCCCGACAATCTGCTGAGTAGAGAATGTACAGAGCCAATGATATGATGGAAGTACCTGTGCTAGTAATCATGGGTCGATATACAAAAATATAGTATATTAGATGGTGTGTTTAAACAACAAAAATACAGTTTCTCACAATTCTTGATTGCTGGTATCCAAGATCAAGGCATCAGTGAGGCTGGTTTCTGATGAGGATTCTCTTTCTGTCAACCTGAGGTCCACTATATCCTGCAATAGCTTTTCCCCTGCATATAAATGCGGGGTAGTGGTGGTGCTTCTTCTTCTTCTTCTTCTTCTTCTTCTTCTTCTTCTTCTTCTTCTTCTTCTTCTTCTTCTTCTTCTTCTTCTTCTTCTTCTTCTTCTTCTTCTCCTTCTCCTCCTCCTTCTCCTTCTCCTCCTCCTCGTCCTCCTCCTCCTCCTCCTCCTCCTCTTCCTTCTTCTTTTTTAGAGAAGAAAACAAGTTCCTTGAGAATGAGAGGTAGGTAGGGTACATAGGAGAACCTGTTTTATCCCCACGATCTTGATAACAAAGCTATGTCTGCTGGTGTGTGCTTGTGATATGAGTACAGGTGAAAAGGAAGAATGTCATGTGGACTCATGGGTCTCAGTGGTCAGTCAGTCTTCACACACAATGTCCAACAAATGTAGGCATGACCTATGCAAACTTAAATTTGTTCGAAGTCCCTGTCTTCAAATTCAGTCACCTGTATGGTTAGGTAGCCAATGTTCACATGGAGGCATGACCATGCATTAGTATTTTACACAACACAGAAGATACATAAAAGCTAAAAGTTGGAACACTGTGATTAATTTCCACAAATTAAATAGCAATACCTAGTAATGTATAAACTCAGTGTTTTATGACATGTATTCTACATGATCTTTAATTTCATTAAAAGTCTAACATGATATATTATTTGCCTTGTTGTGTAATTAATTTCTGTATTACTATACGTGTTAGGATACTGGAGATTCCACTGACCCGATCTTTGAGACTTATGTGCATCTTATGTTATCACTAGTTGCCTTCAGGTACATCAAATGTGTGCTACAGATAAAAGGACCCCATCTACCCCAAAGTTCTCTCTCTCTCTCTCTCTCTCTCTCTCTCTCTCTCTCTCTCTCTCTCTCTCTCTCTCTCTGTCACTCTCTGTCACTTTCTGTCTCTGTGTGTGTCTCTCTCTATTTCTCTTTTTCTCTTTCTCTTTCTCTTTCTCCCTCTCACTCCACCCTCCCTCTCTACACAAGATCTGTTGCATGATATAATTTCTCATGGATACATCTCAGTATGGACTGCCAAATGTATCCTACCCCCTGTTCAATTTTTATCCTGTTACATCCTATAAGTAGTGATCATCCTACTTTTGCCTTGAAACCTCACAACTTGTTTCTTTTTCTATTCTTTCTAGACATAGGCATATACAAATAGTAAATGTAATGAACTTTCAACTTCTGTCTTTTGTATTTTTCTGAATAATGTTCTTTTTATATTTTTTCTGCTTATTTTGATTTCATCTCCATTTTCATTTTAGTTAACAGTTCAGTCATTGTATATTTTCACTCTTATACACAAGCTTTTATCTGTAAATAGTACCTGAATTGTACATTGTTGATTTTTAGAAAATTACATTTGAACTTTTCTTTACTTCAAACTTCTTTTAATCGTTTACAAACTTTAACTAAATATTATTTTGGATATTGATTATTTTTAATTATGTTATTTGCTTTACATGTCTGTGTATATGCTTAACCTTAATTTCTGATATTGTTTGCTAATTAAATATCTGTAATGTAGTGAATATTTTAATTACTTATTTTCAATTCATCATTTCTTTTGTTTTAGCACATGCTAATAAATACTCTCTCCATTTTAAAAATTAGTCATAGGAAGATATATCAAATTTCTATTTCATAGTAGTAGCTATCTGTACATACTCAGACATCTAACCTAGATTTTATAAGTTGCTGAAATATTAATTCCTATTTTCTAAATGTCATTTAAATTTGCATGTATATTTGTCTGTTTTTAATTCCAGTTTATACTGTTCTAGTACATGTTTTTGAAGCAATATTACTGTGTGATTAAACATTTATCCACCTTGGGTCAGAATGATAATTTGGAATAATATATCATGTGATTGTTTAGTGATAAATAGTTCCCATTAGAACTTTATGTCATTTCTCTTTTTTTCTGACTTACTTTTGGGTGTTGTCTGTGTTCTCCAATTGATATTTCTAAAATTTCTAAAATTTCGAAAGTGCCATATGAGGATTTTCTATCAGGTTACACTTTTATTGATGTACATATCAGGTATTCATTTTTAAAATGCCTTTATGTCTCTGGCATTACAGACATGCATTGAATTCCTTTGAAAGTCATGATGGTATATAAAAGTTTTGCTCTGTTTCCATGCAGTAAAGATTTTTAAATAACCTCTTTTAAATTGGAAATTTAAACTGATAAAGAAATGTTAATATCTTCTTCCTACAGAGATTCTGAATATTTTATTTCAGTGTATTGTACAAGCAATTAGGTTCACAATTGAAAATACTAAGAGAAAAAAATGGGAAAAAATGAAATGAGCAAAAAATAAGTAAAGCCAGCATATAAGATTTTGCAATGTGTAAGAATATTTTAAAGTATACTAAAAATCTTAATAGCCAACATTATTATAATTACATAAATGCTGAAGAGAACAAATTTCATTGGGGAAAGAACTTAGAAAATGATAGTTATGTGTTATCACTGTAGAGAAACAAAACATTACTATCTTCAGTATCCATCCATTTTTACTGACAATACTTATGTGAACTAGACACTCATGACATAAATTTATATTATTTCAGGTGAAATAATGGAATTTTCATATGCAATTTCTATTTATATAGGTCAAATATGTACATAACCTTGCTATGTAAATGTATGTTGTCTAGTAATTAAAGTGCAAAAGAATAAAAATCAATAATAAGACAGTATTTTCTAATACTCAGAGTACAAGTTGAATTCATGTACTTTAATTACTTGACTTAGTATTCATATTTCAACCTCAGACAAATGTCATTCTCATCTCTAAAATCAAGCTAAATTTCAAGCATTATTTTTATGTGTTTGTCTTAAAGTTACTGGAATAATAAAAGTATATTTAGACTGAATTATAACAATCAGTTATCCTAGCCATGAAAACTTTTATGCTTACATATAATAAAGTTGATTTGATGTTCTATTTATAAAATTAGATTGTGAAGATCAACTTCTTTTTTTAGGAATGGCAAACTCATTGAAGAAAATGAAAAGTATATTTTAAAGGGCAGTAATACAGAGCTCACTGTCAGGAACATAATCAATAAAGACGGGGGCTCTTATGTCTGCAAAGCAACAAACAAGGCAGGGGAAGATCAAAAGCAGGCCTTCCTTCAAGTCTTTGGTAAGTATCCTAGCACAGATCCTTATATAATACAATATCCTGCCAGGGGAAGGAAAGCAGAGCCAGCCTTCCCTCTGCTGTCAGATGCACACTATAAACTTCTCATAGACAAAAACTGGTTCTTCAACAACATACATGAAAGAATTCTTTATTTCAATATGTTATCAAACATTTCTGAATATTTATGTCATTGAATAATTAAAGGAAACATGTTGGGATTGATATTATATTTGGTGATTTCAAAATTCCCCATGTGAAAGGCTCTTGTTTAGAAGTGTTTCCCTATAACTATAATCAGTGTCTTACATTCCTCAAAGACAGTATGTGAACACTATCCATATTGAATAAGAGATATATAATCTTTTTTGGGAGGAGGCTGTCCGAGCATGTAGAATAGTTGAAGTGTTTATTTTACTGCACTGTTTTGACAACAAAAGAGATAGTTGCTCAAATACTGTGGAATCTCAAATTAAACAAGATTGGAACATGAAACGATGCTGGCTCAGTGTTTACCAATACTGGCTTCAATTCACAAAAGGCTATGGTTCCATTCTTTGAACCCACAAGGTGGCTCACAACCACCTGTACCATTCCAGTTATGTTGAATCTGCTGCCTCCTTCTGGTCTCGAGTAATGCCTGCACATGGTATACACAAGCAATGACAAAACACCAGTATAGATACAAATATATCTCTTTTTAAAAGTTAAACATACAGCTAATATTTTGTGGCTTTAGCTTCCTTTACATATGTTATTATCAAATTATTTCATAGTTAAAACAAGAAAAAATGAAAGATAAGAAATACGTGGTTAAGCAAGGTGCATGATATTTCTAGCAGCTGAAAGTGTTTTCTTCACTTTGAACACAAAATGAATAATAAGGCCTTCTGTCTGGTAATGTAGGTGCAATATGTATGCATTTACTGGATGACAGAGACCTTAATTTTTTATTCCTGTAGGATGATACAAAATTTGAAGAAAATTTATAAAAAATGAAAAATTTGAATAATAACATGTTCCCACAATGCTATGGGGTCAGATTAGTCAGATGGCATTGTTTACAGACTGTCATTTAGGCCAGCATGGTTTTGCAGTCTCAAGGTCAGTTCATGCTAAAATGATGTTTATAAAAGTCTTCAATTATGATGTATAGAAATAAACCAAAGTCATACTTAGATTTTTCTAAGAATTAAGAATACATGGATTTTAAACTCAAAATCATACAGGAAATCCTTATCTAATCTTTCTCATTTAAAATATTAGCTTCAACACTGGGGAAACTAAATAAATATTCCTCGGGGTGAGGTAAGTAGTTAGAAATAGTAGTAAATATGAAGAGGTGCTCAACTGCACAATCTCTCTGAGCCAATGTAAAACACCACTTAGTCATTTTTTTCTCTGACTAGGAGGCCAGTATGTGAGGGCAAGGAGAATATGAAGATTTCTGTGGCTTCCGTCTTTTAAAACACAAACTAATACACATTACAGTGCATCATTATGGGCTCACTTTTTGAAGCAACACAAATAAATTTATGGATTTAAAAAAAAAAGAATATAGAGGGGCTGGTGAGATGGCTCAGCGGGTAAGAGCACCAACTGCTCTTCTGAAGGTCCAGAGTTCAAATCCCACAGCCACATGATGGCTCACAACCACCCACCCGTAATGAGATCTGATGCCCTCTTCTGGTGTGTCTGAAGACAGCTATAGTGTACTTATTTATAATAATAAATAAATCTTTAAAAAAAAGAATATAGAGTTACAGTAATGAAAGAAATGAAATGTAAAACTACTAAAAGCTTTTCTTTTCATAGTTCTGGTATCAGGGATCTTACTTCTGATTAAAAATGTGTCATTTCTTAGTTAATTATGCTTTTTAAGTTATATGAACTGGTATGATAAAGCTAGATTTTAGAATCTAATTCCTTTGTATTTTGCTAAATAAGTAAAAACAAAAGGAGAGAAAGAAAGGGAGGGTGAAATAGAGGAGGGGGGAAGCAGTGTCTTAACGAGGGTTTCTTTTGCTGTAATTGACCACCATGACCATAAGTAACTGGGGGAAAGAAAGTTCCATTTCATTCTTCAAGTCTTAGGCTACAAATGAATGATTACATAATGGAGTGAGGGCAAAAACTCCCTTGGCTTGCTCAGCTTGATTCCTTCTACACCATAGGAGTACATGCCTAGGTCTGGCACCACCCACGATACCATGGTCCCTTAGCTATCAGTTAAGAAAATTTTCCACAGACTTCTCTGCATGCTAAATTTTATGAAGGTAAAAACAACAACAACAACAAAACCCTGGAACATAGATAAACCAAAGACCAAAATTTAAAGCCCTATGCCATTATATAATTCTGGAAGCAGGTGTATTTTATTATAAAGAAAATTTTATACCAATATACTTAATGTTGTATTCTATAGGGATGTAGTTATAAAGAAATCATTAATACAAGATCTATGCTTAATCAAATTAAAGTTGTAACTCATCACTTGTAATTGCATGTAGAAAATTTTTGATTGAATATGTCTTTATGTCATGAAAATTTTCAGTTATATACAACTAAATGTCTTAGGTACCAAGAAAGTCTAATAATCATTTGTCTACTTTGTTGAACTTATTAAGAGATAAAGTACAATAAATGAATAAAGAGATGCTACATATATATCTTTGTATATTTACAGTATGTTGTTTTAGAGAGGAACTTTCAATTTTGTGGTTTAGGAAAAAAATTGGAATGTTGTGTTAATTTGACAAAATTTTGTTAGGGAATTATATTTTATGTTGATTTATGTGGATCTAAAGTCACTATTATAATGAAAATAGGTAAGATTTTTATTTAGAATTGTCCCTCACCTTATTTTTAATTTTTAGGTATTTTTAGAAAGTATGTTATTACTGCTATGGAAGTAGTCATCTCACAGAGGTCAAATGTGAAATCAAAAGTTTGTTATGGAATTTTCAGTGTGAATAGTAACCATTTTGGTCCAATACCAATTGAATAATATGTATATTTTTTACAGTACAGCCTCATATATTACAACTTAAAAATGAGACGACGTCTGAGAATGGTCACGTCACACTCATCTGTGAGGCAGAAGGGGAGCCAGTTCCAGAAATCACATGGAAAAGAGCTGCAGATGGAGTCACCTTTTCTGAAGGTGATAAGGTAATACTGTTGCTTCTAGAGTAAACCATTCATAGGTATACAATTTACTCAATAATTATGTGAAGCATATAAGTGATGTATTAAAACCACCACTAAGCTAGTTTAAAATGATTGTAGTGAAGGAAATATGTCAATTTGTAACAGGTAAAATGCATTTGAATAGATTACAAAGTCTTGGGTTTTTAGTATTATTTGTAAAGCAGCTTCTATGGATGTTTGATATATACTGAATCCCTAAATGGAATTGCTACATGAACTTCAATCTTCTTTGTATAAATTAAATAATTAAAATCTGAGGTACCCACTGTTTCCTTTTCAGAAATGTTTCTGTGTGTAGGTTTCTGAACTCATGTAATAAAACCCTAACAAAAAGATGTCAGGACAGATATAGATACAACATTTTGATCTGCTATCACTACAATAAATTAAAGTTATGCAGAATCCAAATATTGGCATGTATTGTACTCCATAGTGTTTTGATATTGATAATTTTCATAAACTCTCACATTAACCTTTAACTATACATATAAAACAGAAATAATATAGAATCATAAGACGGAGGAAGGAGCAATAACATTCCAGGAATTGGAAATTCCAATAATCATTTTTAAATAACATTATATGTATTAAATATATACATACAAAGGTTGGTGTGAATATAATAAAATTCCTCAAAACACTTTAATTTAATAATGTGACAGTAAGAAAATGAGGAGTTATTTTGCCTACAATATACTTCCTTTCTATTACCTGACTACATTGTTCTCAAATCACATTGAGTTCATAAATTGATAGGGTGTCATAAATTGATAAAGCATCAGTTTTGTCCAATTCTCATTTAAAAGAATGGGTTTCTGAGACAAAATATGGAGCAGAGACTTAAGGAAGGATAATCCAGAGACTGTTCTACCTGGTAATCCTTTCCATATTCAGTCATCAAACTCAGACACTATTGTGGATGTCAGCAAGTGCTGGCTGTCAGGAACCTGATATAGCTGTCTCCTGAGAGGCTCTGACAGTACCCGACTAATACAGAAGTAGAGGCTCACAGTCATCCATTGGACTGAGCACAGGGTCCCCAACAAAGGAGCTAGAGAAAGGACCCAAGGAGCTGAAGGGCTTGCAGCCCCTTAGGAAGAACAACAATATGAACTAACTACTACTCTCAAAGCTCCCAGGAACTAAACCACCAACCAAATAGTACACGACTCATGGCTCCAACATCATATGTATAGCAGAGGATGGGCTAGTTGGTCATCAATGGGAGGAGAGGCCCTTGGTCTTAAGAATGTTCTGTGCCCCAGTATAGGGGAATTCCAGTGCCAGGAAGCAGGAGGGGGTAGGATGGTGAGCAGAGGGAGAGGGGAGGGAACAGTTTTTTTTTTTCCTTTCGGAAGGGAATCTGGAAAAGGAGATTTCATTTGAAATGTAAATAAAGAAAATATTTAATAAAAAAAATCCAAAAAAAGAAAAAAGAATGGGTTCCCATATGTCACTTTTTTTCAAGTGTTCTCTTAATGTCATTTTTATAACAGTGTACATCTCTTTAGAAAATAATTAATGATGTTCACTAGAATTATTTTATATATTGCCTTAAAATATGAAAAAGTAAAGTGTGAATGACTACCATCATTTTTTAGAAATGTTAAGAGTTTCCCTTAATATTTTCCCAGCTCAAAAAGTTAGGGGTTGCTATGACACCATTAGCAAATATTAGATGAATTGATGTTCACAAAATTAGTGAAAACATAATCAGATATCTAAAATGGTAAGGGGCTGTTTCATTTTAGCAAAATTCTATGACTGATTCAAGCAAGTACTTTCATACCATTACATTTCTTAGATGATTCTCCACAGGCCACAAACTCTGATTTCCTAATCCTTTCCTAGTTAAAAGTTCTTTCTCCTCTGTGTTAGCTCATACTTTTTATTTGACTTACTTTCCTATATTTACATGCTAAATATGAGATGTACATCATCTGTTATTTCATCAATAAAGTAGCATCAAGAAAACAAAATGTCTGACATTTGTTCTAACAGCAATGCCCCAATTCATTTCAAACTTGCCATCCTTCAGAAAGTTCTTCCATAGCACCTTTGGAAAGAAATGTCTTATTTTCTATTTAATAAGTGCTACCACTCTCAAAACAAATGTTTACAAACATAACTTACATTCAACAAAGCAGTTATAGAAATGGAATTGTAATGTGAATTTATAGAGTAGACAAATAAATTATTTGATTTCTATGATGACACTTCTCAACTGATTGCTGGCTGATTTTCTAGAAATCATATGACTTTACTGAAAGGGTTCCTTGTCTCTTCAACAAGAAAGCCACAAATCGAGTAAAGGAACTGAACTTTGAAGGAATACAGACCATTCTTTTTAAATCCATCCTTGACTCATATATGTGCTCAGCTTTGTCAATAATATTTGGATCATTTAATAAGAGTACTTCCATGATTACAATATTCATCATGATGCTTATTAACATCTTATTTTAGCATCAAAATGAAAAGTACACTGTAAGTCTCATGTCAATATTTTTTTGTACAGTTTATATCATTACTCTTATATCAAGTGAACTTTGATTATGAATAGTCTTCATAAAGTGTGGCACCAATGGTCTGATTGAATATTAAAATTTGCAGGTTGGATTGAAATTGTACAATTTTGTCATGGAAAGTGACATGACATTGAATTTTCTATGATAATCACTGGGAGATACTGTAACAGTTCAGAATCTATATTCTCAGCCTTGAAGTTAATTCAATATTTCTTGTTCACAGCTAAGGAATATTTAATATGAGCCATTTGAGTATGAATTCAGACAACGCCTGGGAAATAGACTTTAACTTCTTGGCACCTTATCAAGATGAAATTCAATAACTAATTCTTTCAATAATTAAAGTATTATTAACAGTGATATGTAAGACCTTGATTGAGATTTGCAAAATACAACACAAAATAATCATCCATAAGAAAAGCAACTAAGTCTTTGATGAAATTGCAAATCTATATGTTATAATGAATCAATTTACTTCATTCACTATGTGGTTTAAAATATACATTAATTTTCTCCAATAGCATGTAAATGTACTGATCTTTGAAAAGATTTTTTAACGATAAAAATCAAAGAACCACATTTCTTTTGTCTGTTTTACACTTGTGAAATTTATTAATAGAGGTAGAGTACTCCATGAATTGTTATTATATTGAATCTATTTTTACTAAACTCCAAAATTAGATAAATGCACACAAAAGTGGTCTTTGTAACAGAATTTTCAGCCTTCAGCTATAGGGAAAGCATCCACAAAATTTCTTGCTGTGAATGAGAACATAAAAGGAATTGTAACCTCTGTTGGAAGGCTCTTTCTTGAAGACATAAAGAATGGGTACTGTAGCAGTATATCAATAACATACATTATTGTAATATTGTAATATTGTAAAGCTCTTAAGCTACAAGCATGAAAACCTATGTCCATTTCAGAGACCATGTAAAAAGTGCCAAGTGAGATTTTTCATGTCAGTATATCCTCTGTAGTTATTATAACAATGCTAGACAGGCATAAGCAAGGTCATCCCTGTGGTTTCCTGGCCAGCTAGCCTCATCTAAAAGGTTAAGAGTCAGTTCTGGGCTAGTTAGAGACCCTAAAATAGCTTTTGTGTGCGTGCGTGCGTGCGTGCGTGCGTGCATGTATGTGTATGAGAGAGAGAGAGAGAAAGAGAGAGAGAGAGAGAAAGAGAGAGAAAGACAGAGTGAGACAGAGACAAAGACAGAGGCAGAGAGACAGAGAGACAGAGAGACAGAGGGACAGAGAGACAGAGACAGAGAGACAGACAGAGACAGAGACAGAGGGACAGAGAGACAGAGAGACAGAGAGACACAGAGAGGAACAGTTGCACATACACATATTTTACAAAAACACATATCAAAATTGTTTCTAATTTGTATAAAAGCTAGTAAGACATAACCTAATTTCTCAGTCTTAAATAACAGAGTTTAATAGTCTAAGATATGTAGGAAAATGAGTTTCTTCTCCATGTAATAAATATCAAAATCCATGAAGTGTGTAAATAATCTACTGTACTTGGTGACAATATCAACGTTTTAGCAATCATTGACCACATAGTATCTGATTTTTCAGTAGATTGTGTTTCATAGTCAAGAATCTGTTTATTATTGATACCTGTTGGCAAGGAGAAAATCATTCTTCTCCAATGTCACTGGGAATATTTTTTTTTCTCTCTGCATGCTCAGAAGCATATTATTTTGATTGTGTACTTATATTTATTTGTCCTTTTATTTTTATTAGATATTTTCTTTATTTACATGTAAATTTCTCAGGGCCGACCCCATAACCAGGAGTAGTTGCCCAACACAAAATGATATCTATGATTTTTTTAGTGGTGGACATTTTATTTTAGTTTAGTGTAGTTTACTTTAGTTTAGATATATTGTTCTATTGATGCTTTGCCAATTTGTTATGCTTTTTGTATGTGACTGTGTCTGTGTTTGTGTGTGTGTATGTGTGCGTGTGAGAGAGAGAGAAAGAGAGAGAGAGAGAGAGAGAGAGAACTTAAAAACATAAAATTGGGTGGGAAGTGGAGGAGAGTTCTCAGAGAAATTTGGAAAGGGAGGAAAATTTTGATCAAATTATGTTACTTTGAAAAAACATTTCAAAATAAACAGAGAAAGAAAAAAAGAGATGACTCGAAACTCTCATGACAGAAAGGCATTTTCTTTTGCTTACAATTTTGTAGTTCACAAATTAGTATATTTATAATTTACAATGCATGATTTATTTAGTTATCATTAGTATTATTGAAGAAATTTCTGTTAAAATATTTTATATATTAGTGTGTAAATCCTCATTATATTTATAATTTAATTTAAAAGTTTTATTTTGAATTTAAATATATTTTGAAGAAAAAATAAAGCCTGGAAATATATATATTTAATTACTTGATATCAATATTTAAATATATATAGCTTAAGTTAAAAGAGAAATACTGAAGTAGAATAAATTAAAGTGTTCTGAATTGCTTCCTACTCCCTAAGCAATCTAATTTCTTAGATTGTATAGCAATCCATATTAAAAAGAGTTATGATCATTTTAAAATACTGACTGAGCAATGTATGATATTATGCCTAAAGTGTTTATAAAGATACAATTAGTTAATACTTATTTAATTTTTCTTCTTAATTCTGTTATTATTATTTTGAATCTCTTTTTCCTCAAATCATACACCCTTATAGTTGTTCAAGACAACTTTAAGTCTTTTGAATATATAAGTATGAAAAAAGACCTTCACAGTAAGGGCTATAAAGAAGAAATGAGACATGTAAAATACTTCATGTTCAAACTAAGTATAGCTATTTTCTAGTACATTGGAAATTATGAAACCTTTTCAATATTACACATATTTTGTGCTGAACTGAATTCATACAATTAAAAATAATAAAGTTATTACTGTGTCAATGAGTGTAATCTTCCTTCAATGAATGCTGCGTAGAAGTGCATAGTCTTTGTTGCTGTTTGACACCAATTGTACACAAAGATATGATTCTGAGGATGTTTGTAGCCCTTAGTTTCTAACCCTTAAAATAGTTAGTTAGGATATATAATAGTGATATATATCCTGTATTCAGAATATATATCACGCTCCTCTTAAAGGGCATCTTTCATAGGCACAAAGTTTGGTCTGTCTTTCACCATCTTGAGTTTGACTTTAGTCTGCCCATGCACTGCACTGGAAGATGCATATGCAAAGGGGAATGAGACTGAAGACAGGTTCTGGCCACTCTGAAACTCTCCATGAGCTCATTTCTCTTCCAGGACAGGAAATCAGATCTTTGACAACATTATCTTCCTTTATTTTTTCCTCAAATACCTTTGCAGTCCTTTGATTTTTATCCATAGAATTCCGTTCATTTGCTACCATTAGGGCCATCCCGTTCCTCCATCACTTAGCAGTAAGTACCTAAACTAACTATGGAGGCTGGGGGGCAAAAACACACTATGCTAAACACAGCAAGGTTTCTTTATTTTAATATTTTTAATTTTTAAATATTTTTTAACTTTTAAAAACTATTTTATTTATTTACATTTCAAATGTTGCCCCCTCCCAGTACCTCCTCCAAAGAACCTTCACAACATCACCTGTCACCTTTATACCTCTGAGAGGCTGCTCCCCGTGACCCTCCAACTCACTCCCCACCCCATCAGACCTTTCCTTTTCCTGGGGCATCAAGTCTCTACAGTATTAGGAACATTCTCTCCCACTGAGGTCAGACGGGCACTCCTCCTGCTATGATTCTTGGAGAAGCAAGGTTTCTTAAGACTTTGTCCTTCAAAAAAAAAATGAGTCAGATTAAGATATTCTACCTGTGAGAGGAAGCAGGCTTCTCTTAAATACTCTCCTAGAAAAATGGGTTACTTGCCAGCTTCAATGTTAAATTAGTAATAAATCTCCAAGTAGTGCTCTCTCTCTGTCTCTCTCTGTCTCTGTCTCTGTCTCTGTCTCTGTCTCTGCCTCTCTCTCTCTCTGTCTCTCTCTCTGTCTCTGTCTCTGTCTCTGTCTCTGCCTCTCTCTCTGTCTCTGTCTCTGTCTCTGTCTCTGCCTCTCTCTCTGTCTCTGTCTCTGTCTCTGCCTCTCTCTCTCTGTCTCTCTCTCTGTCTCTGTCTCTCTGTCTCTCTCTGTCTCTCTCTGTCTATCTCTGTCTCTCTCTCTCTCTCTCTCTCTCTCTCTCTCTCTCTCTCTCTCTCTCTTTGCCTCTCAGGTTTGTATTCTATGTGAACATAGCAGTAAGCAACCCTGTGAGTATGAACAGGGACGAATAAGTTGTTCATTATTCTGTCTTGAGGATGTCTTAAGGATAGTTTTTTCTTTGTGTCATTTACCAAATCTCAGGATACAGATCATGTGATTATTTTATTCCTGCCTCACTTGTCTACTAATAAACTCCAGGCTTACCTTTGCTGGAAATTAAAGCCATCTTACACAAAGAAATGTTAGAAGGATAGAGTAGCTAACTATTGACAGTTAAAGACCATATTTATCAAACTCCAGGTAATTTGGTTTACCTCATCTTTTCTTTTTTACAGTCAAATGCCATTTCAGTCACCACTTTGAAAAGTTAAATTGTTTCAGTTAAGTTTTGATCTAAAAAACTATTTAAAAAATGTTACAATAGCCGGGCGGTGGTGGCGCACGCCTTTAATCCCAGCACTTGGGAGGCAGAGGCAGGCGGATTT
>NW_022196894.1:78623198-78631129 GCF_008632895.1 Mastomys coucha
AAAAAAAAAAAAATGTTACAATAGTGGCCCTACCATTAATATTCTTTAAATTATAAAAAATATAATTAAAATCATTAATCAAAGCATTGTACTAGTTTAGTGTGGTATAGATGTGGTTGAATCTTCTTGTTTACTGAAGGAAGTTTAAACCACTGGGCATATTTGTGACAGGTTTTTTTAATTAGCCTCTTAATTGCATTACAAAACTTCTATGAGAGACTCTATCGACTCAAAATGTTAGCATAAGGGAAAAAGGAAAAAAAAATCTTGAGAGTTGCTTTGTCAGATATTTTGTTCTAGCAACAGGAAAAGGAACTGATACAACAGTATACTTTATAAAAATAACCCCATAGTAAGACATATCTTGTCTTAATATAATGCAGACGTTTCAGTGGAGCACACCAATGATGTTTCAGTTAGAACACAGCCCGATCTCCTTTCTCCCCTGTGAGTATTCTCTCTGCTAAGTAAATATCCTATGATGCTATAATAGGTATGTAAGCATACAATTCATTCATCAATCATTGTGACTGCCACGTATTTCATTATAACATCTATAAAATAGCCCCTGAAAGTGATATGCCTATCTTGTGTCAATAAAAATGAATAGCCAATTTCAAAAGTATTATTTTTGCTAAGTAATAAAGTGCTAGGAAAGGTGTGAGGTTATATTCTCTCAAAATATCACTAAAATAATTATTTTTCTGTTGTGTTTACATGGCTTAGAAGTATGTATCTTTCAGTGATGTATGATTCAGCCTTATTTTAATACTAAAATTATTTTCCACCTTGATAAATGCATAAACATAAACTAAAATCTAATAAAAATAAAATAAAGCTATAGTGAACTTTTTAGGTACAGCTCCTGGATTTAAATTTATATAATTCTATTATACAATAGTGAACCATTTTAATTTATTAGAATTTCTATATTTTCTATTAAAATACTTTATTAATTTTTGAACTTTTATTTATACACAGTTATGATGATATTAAATCCAAACTCCTCTGTCAGTTCTTCCCAAATATGCTTTCCCCTCAACTTTCCAAGTTATGCCTTCTTTATTTTTTTAAATAACCCAAGAAAAACATTACTTTTTAAATATAGTTTGAGGATTATGGATATTATTCTTCAATATATATGTTGCGGGAAATATTTAAAAGAATGGCAAGTTCTAGCTCTATGTCAGGCACCTGCTGGCCACATGGCTCCAGCCAGGTGTTCCCATCTTGGCAGACTCTCTGGCCCAAAGCTCCTGAGACATCTTCACCAGACTTGCCAACTTGGCAGGTCATGGCATGCCAGCCCCATGCAATGACCACCCACTTCGTAGTTAGTTGTCACAATTCCCAGTAACCCAATAAAATGAAAACTCTAGTCAGATATATTTATTGATAAATTCTCAATTCACAAAATGCCCACGCAATAATTTCAGAGCCAATTGATAATGATACAAGCTGCCCACCTATATTAGACAAGTTATCCCAATTATTCTATCATTTCTTATAGTAGCTTACAGGCTGTGGTCAGATGCCTATAGGTTCTCTCTGCAAGTTGTCATGAGTCCCCTTAAGATAATTCCTTGGGCTGTGTTCTGGTGTGTCCCTGACCCCTCTGTTTCCTCAGATCCTTCCCTGACCCTTTCACAGAACACCAGGAGCAACATCTAAAGCTTAGCAGTGGGACTCAGTCTGTTCACATTAGTTGCTGCAGGAAGTCTCTCTGTTCTCTTTGATGACAATTTTGCATCTTAAAGAAGTCTCTAACCAGATTCAGATACAGAGATATGGACATATAGACTTCCATGAGCTACACTACTTGGGGCCCTATTAAACTTTGCACTGATTGTTTTTCCTGTCATTATTTTATTTGTTTATTTATTTATTTTACACTCCAGATTTCCCTGCACCCCTATCTACCCTCTGACTGTTCCACATCCCATACCTCCTCCCTACCTCCTTGTCTCCACCAGAATGTCTCCACCTCTCACCCCCTAACCCACCTGACCTCTAAGCTCCATTGGACCTCCATTTCCTTGACAGTTAGGTTCATCACCCCTGACTGGTCCCAGACCTGGTAGTCCTCTGCAGTATTTGTGTTGGAGGCCTTATATCAGCTGGTGTATGCTACCTGTTTGGTAGTCTAATGTTTGAGAGATCTCAGGGGTTCAGGTTAATTGAGACTGCTGCTCCTCCTACAGGGTTGCCCTCCTCCTCAGCAACTTCCAGCTTTCCCCTAATTCAACAACAGTAATCGGCTGCTTCTGTCCATTGGTTGGGTGCAAATATCTGCATCTGACTCTTTCAGCTGCTTGTTGGATCTTCCTGAGTGTAGTCATGCTAGGTCCATTTTTGTGAGCTCTACATCACCTTTAGCCTTAGTAATAGTGTCAGGTCTTCGGACCTCCCCTTTAGCTGGATCCCACTTTGGGCCTGTCACTGGACTTTCTTTTCCTCAGAATCTTCTACATTGCTAATCCTGTAGTTCTTTCAGACAGGAAAAATTATGGGTCAGAGTTTTGACTATGGGATGGCAGCCCCTCCCTCATTTGATATTCTTTTAAATCTATTAAATATTGACCAGGTTTAGGAATCTGTAGGAGAAACTATAGTGCAAAATAGCCAGTTATGTATTTTTATTATCTGAAAGAGACAAAATCAAGAGCTTGAAATGCAAAATAATGACATGTACTATGCAATTTTGGTTGGAATCTCACACCAGATCATGTTAAGTGTAAAAACTATGTGTAAGGAAGAATATTCATAAAACCAAGGAAGGAAATGACCTCCACTTCACATTATCATGTTCAGAGATGCTTCTTGTGTTTACACTACAAAAATGTCCCCTATAGTTAAGACCACTGTATTTCTTCCATAACACACACACACATGCACGCATGTGCACACACACACACACTTTAACAAAATTGTTTAGCTTTGATGTAAAATACAGTTTTAAATAGAATGATGCGTGAAGGTTATTAAGCTATATAAATCATTGCTTCCTATTCTTGTTATTGCTGACATTCAACTTGTTCCATGGAAGTTACTATGCTGATTTATTACTGTGTGATATTAGTTAATCTACTCTCAGGCTTACTATTTTTACATTCTCTCAATTCTGTAGCACTACCTTGTGTAATAAGTCTATGGTTTACCTTCAACAGGATATTAAGATAAATTGTGATTCTTTTGATCCTACCTTATTAAGGCTAGATGAATACTAGTATTTACATTAGTGTGTTTTTTAATGACCCTTCACAGTGTGAAGCTGTGTTTTTCCAAATCCCTTTTCCCTTTTAGCATTTTAGTATAGTTCTACAGTACTATCACTTTTAAAGTCTTTTTATTAGGAAGAAAAAGAGTCCAATTCTGATTGTAGAGAAGTGTACTAAAGAGCATACGAGCTACTCCTAGCACCTGTGGTTTTTACACCTGTAGTTTTTCTTTGCAGAGGTAATGTGCTTCTCTGAAGAAATTTTTTATTACAGTGACATTTTTAGGATACACCTAATGCATTTTTTCATGCTAGTGCTCTGAGAGCAATAATATAGGTCCCTGCTGGGCAGTGGGCAGAACTGATACTTCCATTCCCCATCTGATGTAGGTGGTAGAATATAATTAGCTGTGCTGGAAATCTTCCTTGATGCCCCTGAGCTGGCTGAGAGGTGAGTTTTCAATCATTTACAACTCTCTGAACTCTTCCAGCCCATAGCTTGAATAAAGATTATAAAAGTTCTTGTCATATGTAAAAGGAGGCATGTTCAAAGCTGCTTTGGGAAGGATTCTAGGACATGGTTTTAAAAATGTTAATGAATTATACATTTCTAATTTATGAGAATTTTGTTTTTGAATAAAAGTCGATTTTGTAGGACAATAGACTAGAAATCCCACTTTGGCAAGGATTATTTTGAGTTCAGTATTATATATGGGAAGGAATTCCATTATGTTTTTTTTCAACAAAAGTATATTTTTTATAAATGCTATAATTGACTCATACATAACTTAGATGGCAATTTTTTGTTCTTAGGAAGTAGTCTTCTTTAGCCCTGAATTTTTTTAAAATTAATTTAGCCATAATTATTGAGCACTGTGAATATTAATAAATTAACAAAAGTAAGTATAAAATGTAATTTGAAATGTGTGTGTTCATTTAGCAAATATTTTTAAATAAATTCAACCCAAAGGGTTTCACGTTTAATGTGTCAGCAAGATGTACATTCATTTCTAACTCATTAAATATAGAAGAAAATTGAATTATTTGATATATAGACAGAGTATATTGTGATTATTGTGAGAAAATATGTTAATAAATACTTCTTGTAAACTTTGTATCAAAAAGGTCAGGAACTAGTATTGAAGATGAAAACTGATGAATCAAATTGACCACTATTTTATTTTCATTACCCTTATCTCAGGATTTCATAGTTCAATTGTTTTGGGCTCTTACAGTATCATAAAATAACTTTAGTATTTAAAACCCAATATTTTCAGTTATAACCTTGTTTACTTTCTGTAATCCATATTATACAATCCATTGTCTATGAGATACTTGATATATAGGGCAAAGCCTTGTATTCTTTATGAAACATGATACATCTTGTTTAAATTTATCACCATACCTATTCTCAGTGAATGACAATATAATTGCCTTAGCCAGAGGAAAGTTCACAGTTGTTTGGAATGGTGTGTTTAAAATTGTGCCTCATCACATGAATGAGTTTTTTGTGTAATCAATATTCATCTCAAGTTTTCTCGCTGATTCTTTTTTTCTTTTTAAAGTATAACTTGTGCATAGCATTAGTGTAACTATTTTTGGACTTTGTCATATTTCAACACATCCTGATAAACTGACAAAGCACACACTGATAAACTGGGATTGACCAGCATTCCTAATTCCTATTTTTTTTTATTTATATTTGGAGCCTTCAAGAACTTAGTATAAAATTTGTTAGTTAACTTACAGTGGCTCTCAACCTTCCTACTACTGAGACCTTTTAATATAGTTTCCCATGTTGTAGTGACTCTCAAAGAAAATTATTTTCGTTGCTATTTCAGAACTGCCATTTTGCTAGGATTTTGGAGTCTATTTTAAGTATCTGTGGGGATTTTTTCGATGATCTTAGGTAATGCGTGTGAATGTGTCATTCAACCCTCAAAGATGTCATGATCCACATTGTGAGGACTACTGCAACTGTATGGATCTTTCTGGTACAAGCAGAAGAAATTATTCACTCCCATATAATTACTATTTATTACCTCTTTTCCAAACTACCTTTATACCTAAGCTCCTCTCCTTCCCCAAAGAATTAGTATTCAAAACAAATCCCAACCTTTACTGCTTCCTTTAGGACAGAAGACATGAGGCATTTGTTGTTCACTGCCAGGCATGCTCCACTTTGCATAATGTCTGGCAGTTCTATTCATTTTGCTGCAGATGACAGGATTTGAATTTTTCTTTATGTCCAAATATTTCACTCTGCATGTAAATACATTCTCTTACTTTTCCATCTATCAGTTCACACTTGAGTAGGTTCTCTATATTTGTTATGGTAAATACTGCCAGAATAAACATTAAAGTGAAATGTTACCTTGGTTCGACTGTTTCATTTCCTTTAGCCACCCACCTTGATAGGATGGTCGATCTCTTTGAAGAGACTACAGAAACGTCACCATTCTTCTCCATAATGGCTGCCCTCATTTTCATTCCTGTGAACAGTGTACTTTTCTCCTAAACCATCGTCAACATTTGTTACTTTTGGATGACAGTCATTCTAGGTGGTATAGAATATATGTATAAATATACAGGAAACAAAGGTAAAGACAGAAAAGTAGGAATGTATTAATATAAGATGTCATTAGCGGTGAAAGCCATCTTCAACAGACCAGGAACATCAGTAATTCATCTCTCACTATCACTTTTTAATTTATTCATTAAATATTTTACATATATTTTTCGGATGGAAGGCAGACACCTAGAAATGGACTATGAGAGTTGTCTGCATTAAGGGATATTAACTAATTAAGGATATTAACTAATTTCAGATAAAATGAAAGTTAGATAGGGAATATGGGAAATAGAAATGAACAAAGATCAGATAGAAGATAGAGAAATGAGAGGATGAATGGAGATGGATAGAGACTTAACAAAAATGAAAGTTAACATGAAAATCAATTTGTGAACAGTTTATGTAGAAACCAACAGTGGATAAATTAAAAAATACTCGATTGGAAAAAATACTTGGAAATGAAAGGAAAGGGAAGGAATTTTTATCATTATCTTTAGATTATCTGTATCCTTGATGACCACAATTGTATTAAAAATATTTATTTCTATGAATGTATAAACCATATTCTATATGTCTCTTAATTCATGTGTGTGCAAATGGATAGAAGTGTAGATGAATTAATTATAGATAGAAAAATATGTTTATTTGTACATACAAAGATTCCAGTTAAGGATGATACCATACTACATCTCTTTGCTCTATGAAACACATTTTAAAGTCGCTTTCTTTACAATTTTTCCTCCAGTTTTCTTTTAAATATACTCCAGTCAAGCTTTGATAATGCTATTTCTACTTAAACTCTGACATGTTTACAAATGTACTCTTTAAAACTAATGGTAAACCATAAGTTCTTATCTTTTATTCCTTTGTAAAGTAGTAATGATCCAGTTAAATCTCATTTAATTGATGTCTGTTATTTGTTTTCTTGAGTTATCTTGTGTTCATTTTCTTTTACAATACTTCTCCAAGTCACATTTGATTTCTGTTTAACCAGACCCTCATTTAGAGTTCACACCTGGGCATCTCTAGGTATGACCACTCAGTCAGTCTTATGTCTTTTAACTAACAGCAGGATTCTGAAAGCTGTCAATTTTCTACAATTTAGACCTCACTACTAAACAACTCAATTTCTATACACAAAACAAACAAACAAACCAGAAATAAACAAATAAAAAACAAAACCATTATGAACTACCTATACCAATCCTGAATTTTTTTCTATTCACACATTCCTTAGTTGTCTTAGCCTCATTAAATTACAATATTTTTCCTCCATCTTAAGTGGCCTTAAATCCTTGGATAAATTCAACCCTGTCTATTCTTTTAGCCACACTCATTATTGCAACAAATTCCTAGTGTAATCCCTACTCAAAATCACTTTATTGTTTTCTTGACCTAAAATATCATTGTGAATTAAAAAGTTTATGGTAATAAATTTTAAGAGGTTACGATATATCAAGCCTTTTTTATGTTTTATCACTAAAATAGCTATCTTGATACATTTCAGAAAAGCTAGGACATTTAACTCCTAGAAACTTTCCACATTCTCATAGAATTTCAAAACCTCTTCTATTTCCTATATCATCTACAGATATGCCACTCTTCTAATCACTTTAATCTTTTCCCATCTACAATTAAAGTAAATTAATTTAGCCAAATGAAACTTAGCAACTCCCTTTTAATGGAATACTGTACATTTTACAATCAGATCAAATATATTCAGCTTGAAAAATTATCCCACATTTTGATAATAGAAATATGGTGATAACATTAGAATTTCATATTATTTTTAGATTTCTTGAGAGTCTTCTAAATGTCAAACAAGGTGTGTTTTATAACTATTAAGTTTTATAAATGTATTTTTATGATAGATTGAATGTTTGATTCTTTAGATAAATTATGCATTAAGTCTAGGCCAGTATAAGTTAACAACCAAAATAAGAAGTCAATTTAAAGATTTGAAGTCTAGATAAAATAATATACTATATTGGCTTTTTGTAACTTTGCAATTAAGTTTTAAGTTTACTATACCTAGAAAATTGATATAGGATTTGATGATTTGATAATTTGATAATTAGTTTAAAATAAACTTTTTTTCATGTTTATTTCCTGTTAATCCATTTCTTTTTTTTCTTTTTTTTT
>NW_022196894.1:78631662-78654164 GCF_008632895.1 Mastomys coucha
GGAAATCCGCCTGCCTCTGCCTCCCAAGTGCTAGGATTAAAGGCGTGCGCCACCACCGCCCGGCCAATCCATTTCTTAAAGTGGGTCAACTGTGAGAGAAATTTAAATATTGTACCTTTGACTACTTCTTTCTTTTCATATATATGAAGGCATGGAAGAAATAAGTCATTTTCCTTTGGCTGAGATGCCACATTTTCTTAGCAGTCTCTGACCTGGTAACCCACTTTACCAGACAAGAGTGGAGCCCATTGGTGTCATCTGAAGAAACGTCTCCATTCATGGCCTTAAAGAGTGCTTTATGCCTCAGCATACCACTTTTATAAATGCTATTAGTGTCCTTGCTAAGGAGATGGAGGAGGTCTGATTGTGTGTGTGTATTTTCGCCATATCTTCAGTGCCTACTGTCTTGTGCAAACTCAGTCCAGATTGTTTGTTCAGTTGAACTAAAGGATCACTACTAGTGTTACCATGCTTCATGCCTCAGTAGTACAAGCTAATTGTCTGCTGATATTTGTAATTATCACTCCCACACACCACATTGTTTTGTTGTTGTTGAAAGTTTTGCCTTTCCTCTAGATACTATCCCATGGTCAATTAACTGTAAAAAATGTGATGCCTTCTAATGAAATAATTACCCCAAACCCTGCCCCTGAATATACTTTGGCAAGTGAAATTTTGATACGTCAAATATATCAATCATGTCTGAAAAAAATTAGAGTTACTATAGGATGTCTATGTATATATTTAATAACTATATTAATGTATAAAGTGATATATAAATTACTGATTAATAATATTTAATTTAATATGAATGGATAATTATTTTATGTCTAATTTAAAGTCTCATTTTGTTACACACTATATCTTATGTAAAATTTTCAGACATAGTTGGTTGGCAAATGGCACCCTCTGCACTCTAAATTTAGGAGCTAAAGAAGAAAAGGCAATGAAGATTATCTATTCTGACTTTGTCCACCCCTTACTAACTTCTAGGAAATAACTGCTCCTGCTGTCTTAATCACCACCACAAATAGTACACTGTATCATTTTTATGTCTGAGTAATGTAAATTTTAATATACTTTCATAACATTGACAGCATTCTTCCTTGTTCACCATGAATGCTTGTTGAATCCATGTTTCCCAGCACAATTAGGAATGCAGGCTCTTTCTTACATGTCTTCTTTTCTCATACCAAGTATCTGGAATGCCTGAAGCAATTTATGTTTTATATTCTTTAGATATCTCTTACCAAGTGTTTTCCTGATACTAATGTTGTTAAATCAATTACATCTTCTACTAATAGACATGCATCACTGGAAAACTTTACCCCATATCTCTTTGAGATATAATTTTAAATAAGTTTACAGGAAAATATATGGTAATACAACATAGGGTATTGTAGCTGCAGCTAAGTTGTTTGATGACATCCATAACATATTTCCTCCTTTTATGGATAGTATAATGATTCCATTTACCCCATGCAAGGGAATTCTTACAATAAAACTTTTAGATGTCATCCATGTATACCTGGGTATATATTCTAACACACTCCTCCACACCAGCCAGGTGGTGGTGGTGCACGCCTTTAATCCCAGCACTTGGGAGGCAGAGGCAAGTGGATTTCTGAGTTCGAGGTCGGCCTGGTCTACAGAGTGAGTTCCAGGACAGCCAGGGCTAAACAGAGAAACCCTGCCTTGAAAAACCAATAAATAAATAAATAAATAAATGAATAAATAAATAAATAAATAAATAAGTAAATATAAAAAATAAAAAAATAAAAAGCAACCAAATATGCAATATTTTCTCTTGTTCATGCCCTTATAATAGTTTTCATTATACACTATTTTTAAAGTCCTTTTATTTGTCAATTAAAAAATCTCTGACAAAGTTAGGGTTTTTTTAAGTCTTTCTTTTGACTATTGATTTTCAAATTATTTTATTTGAAATTGAATTTACTGATATATGAAACAGGTCTAACTTATGGTGCTCTATTGTGATATGCAATGTTTCTAATACATTCTGCAGTATATAAGTCATATTATATGTATTACCAACCTCAACTATTATCACTTTGTAATAACAAAACACCCCTAAAATAATGTCCTTATTCCCTTTTCTCCTGAGATTTTAAACAGCACTGGACCTCTTGAAGAAAGGACCTTCCTCTTCACGTTCTGAAGGAGAATCTGTGCACTGCTTTCTAACATATGATTACAAGGAATGTTTAGTACACATATTTACCAATACACTATGAAATTTACTCTTTGATATTGGCTACACATTGAGAGATTATAATGGTAGCTTTAATTTTCAGATGTATAATGATTGACAACATTCAGTTTTAGTATAACTATTTACTAATCTTGTCTATTAATATATTAATGAGTAACATTTACCTAGGCTGATTTCTAGTTTTATTTTAAATTGCATATATATTTGTATATGTGTGTGTTTGTGTATGTGTGTATGTGTGCGTGTGTATGTGCATTCGTATGTATACGTGTAAGCACACGTGTAAGAGTATGTGTGCATTTGTGTGTGTGTGTGTACAAAGATCTGTTCCTGTGGAAATGAGATCATGTCTGACCCACTGAAGCTGAAGTTACAAATACACACACACACACACACACACAGCAATTTCTTTAATTTTAATGGTATCAAATCAAAACACAAAGTGAAATAAAAAAGGAATTAGGAAATCTTATATATGTTGCAAATTAATGATAAGTCCATTTATTTTTTCCTGACGTTATGACTTTATAATTTTAGAACGAGTGTAAATTTAAGTTACTTTTTCCAACTCTGTCTCAAAAATATGTGTAATAGCTCAGGACCTGCTAAACACAGTGCCAGCAGCTTATAAATACAATCGTAGGTTTTTGTGTCTTTGTTTGTTTGGTTTTTGGTTTTTGGTTTTTGGTGTTTGTTTGTTTTTTTTTTCCAAGACAGGGTTTTTCTGTCCTGGCTGTCCTAGAACTTACTGTGTAGACCATGCTGGCCTCAAACTCAGAAATCTGCCTGCCTCTGCCTCCAAATTGCTGGGATTAAAGGCGTGCGCCACCACTGCCCTGCCGGTTTTTGTGTCTTTTATTAGAGAGCTAAATAGGAAAGAGTTGGGCAGAAACTCTCCATAACATACATCAACAGTCTTATGGATCATGGTGGCAGTCTGGTCTACCAGGTTATGTTCCTGAATTGGTTTTGCCCTTGCTACTTAAGGTAAAGGAAAAAAATCCAAAGTCCTTTCATTGTGACTGTAAACTCTGTCTCTCTCTCTCTGTCTCTTGCCTGTGTGTGTGTGTGTTTGTGTGTGTGTGTGTGTGTGTGTGTGTGTGTGTGTTGTGTGTGGGTGTGTGTACAAGTAGCCCCTTTCCTGTACTTATAAGAGTTGAGCGTATCTTATCTCTGACTCATTCTATCATATCTTCCTCTGATTCATCCCCTTGTCTGTCCCTCAATTAGACGTCACTTTCAAACATAGCTGCATTCTTCTACAAACTGCCCTTGCCTTCATTATTTGGGATTAAAGGTGTATACTAAGAGCTTGTCTACATTCCAGCCAGAGGGATTAAAGTAGTGTAGGGTCTGCATTCCAGCTGAATTGCACTGATCTAGAAGGCATTTAATGTGATTCTTTGCCAGAAAAGCTATGTTGCTGGATAAAATTCTTCTTCAGGGGATTGCTATGAGTCCAAGTCCAGACTAAGTTATACAGAGCACAAGATCAGGCATGAGTAATAAACAAAGTCATATCTCAAAAATAAGAAACAAATTAATTGAAAGAAATGTTAAATGTCTAAATTATATATACATATAGTAATTCTTTTATAAAATGATAGAATGATATATGGGTTATTAATATTCAATTTGGTTTAGCAACACCCATGTCCTTACCTCACTCATGTTCTTATTCCTCCTTTAATGTTTGATTTGCCATGTGCCTCCCTGTACTTTCTCCTTATGACCTGTACTGTAAGTCTCTTATTTTGTTGGTAGTCCCTGTGAAGTCTTCTTTCTGTCTTTCTATTCTCAACAAGTTCTCTGGTTAAACATACAAAATGTAATATTCAAATGCCAGATACCCGCTTGAAGAGTAGTTCCTGAGAGGTGGCAGAAGACTCGAAGTCAAATAGTGGGTTACAAGCTCTAAACAGATTTGCAGAATTCTCTCTACCAAGACAGTTCTTTCTTACAATTCCAAAAACTCTGACTAGCTCATCTCATAGACCAAAAGACCAGTCTTTATTTGCATATCATTTGAGTCATTACCAGAGGTTCCCTTCTGCTAGTTTCCTGACCCCAGCTCTAGGATCCATAGAATGAGACCTGAGCACATTTTTACATTGCAGATGAATTTACTGATTTGCCTGCCTTTGTTAATCACAGAAAGTAAACTAGCTGGGTGGGAACCCACCCTGAAATTAACATTCCTAGCTTGTACCTAAACACCCTCTGCCCCAGGCTAATCTTCAACTCAAAAATTGGCCTTCTTCTCTTTCTCTCATTAGAAAATAGCTACCTAAAATAAAATAAAAACTAAAACAAGAAAAAATAAACATAATTATTTTAAAAAGTCATCGAGAAAACACGAGTATATATAATTACAGAGACACATACTTTTGCATACACATTAATTGCACAAAACACAAAACAAGAAACCATACTACATAAGCAAAAGGTTCAAAATAAAATAATAAAAAATTTAAAATTTTCCATACAAAGAATTATGAGACATGAACATTTTAAAAATAGCACTGAGTAGGTTTTGTATTGGTCAGCTACTGCTTTAGGAATATAGGACCTGCTCTGAAATGAGGTGTTCGATATATGCTGCCAATCTCTGTGAGTTCCTATATGTATCAGTCCTGTTGTGTATTGAAGCTCATTTTTGTTTACTGTTTTCCATTCTCACTGATCTTAAAATCTTTCCATTCCTGTAATGCAGTTTCCTGTGCTCTGAGACACTAAACATGGTCAAGAATCCTTTGCCTAATAAACTTACCAGCAACAACAACAAAAAAGCCAATCCTAATATCACTAGTTTTGTATATTGAATTTTAGCACATTGAACTTAGAGAATTTCAAAAATCACAATCCTTAGATATTGAGTCCCTTTTCCTTCTCCATACATCATAAATGATCTTTGCAAATTACAAGTGGATCTAGATTTCTCTTTTGTGTAGAATATTCCTGATATATTTATAAAAAGCTAAAGAGAAAGGGAATATGTCCTATGGTGGGGTGATGAGGTATGGGGGAAAGGGATGTCTCAGCAAGGCCATGCCACTTTCCTTCCCGCTATGGAACCAGCGACACGATGTTATAGTATAGAAATAGAGTTTATTCAGGGCATGGGGAGGGAAGTTAAGAGGGTAGTAGAGGCAGAGAAAGGCAGAAAGAGAAAGAGAGGGAGCAAGGGAGGGAGGAGGGGGCAAGTAGCCCCTTTTATAGTAGGGTCAGGGGTACCTGGCTGTTGCCAGGTAACTGTGGGGTGGAACATACCTGGCTGTTGCCAGGTAACTGTTGGGTGGAGTTTAGACCGAATGCTAACAATTCCATGTATTGTTCCATGTTTATAATACATAAGCTCTTTCCTCTGAATTGTACTTTTCAAAAGTTTCATTTATACATAACTAGCATAGAATACATTGTAACCATTAATTTGATCTAATTATTTTTTATGATTTCCTGATAAGCAGGTAATTATCAATGTAACCAATGGTGTGTTTCTCACCTCTATTTCCCATTCCTATAAGAGTCTTCCAAACCATTATTATATTTCTATTTTGTCAGATCAACTATTGGTGATAGTTCAAATTGAAAAAGTCCTTCAATATGACATTTATATTGCTTTTTCCCACTTGGGCTAATAGTTTTGCAGTTTCCTTCTTGAGGTAGGTATAATTTCTCTTCATCGATAAATAACTTATTAGATGGATTATTATCCAGAAAATATAAAAGGCTTTTTTTTTATTATTTTGGCTTTTGTAATCATGCTGTTTAAATAAAGATTTTATTACCAGTGTTTGCTTACATGTTTGAGACACTGTCCTTATCTAACATGCCTACAACCATTTTACTTCTTCGGGGGCAGTGTATGCGAGATCCAGTTTCTCCATGTCCTCACCAGCATTTGGAAATATATACCTTTATTACAGTCTTACTAACGGGTGGAATACATAGAGTGATTGGCCTATTCATGAAGGTTAATGACGTTGGTCATCTTTCATCATGTTCTTTCAGTTTCTTAAACATTATATAGATTCTTTATCATAGTGTTGTGTTTTAAGTTACTTCTTTTACCCACTCCACTTCACACCGGATTCACCTTCTTCACGGAGGGTTCATCAGCTCAATAACCATTTTGTCATTTTTCAAGCATAGGCTTGTAACTTTCTCCACTTTTCTCTTTTCTCAACTCTTCTTAGTCCAGGCTGACTCTGTGGATGTACAGCTCTAAAGTGATCCAGAGATAGTAAATGTACATTTGTATATCATCCTGAATTTGGGACATTTTTTAACATGAAACATCAATTTCTCTATGTGTTTTCTTGTAAATGGCTGGTGTATTATAGTATTTTTTTCTTGCAATATAGACAAACAATACCTGCATGATACATTCCTTCCATTTGCAAATCACCTTAGTTGATACACTGAACATCAGCTATACTAGTATGGACTGTCAAATTTGCTATCATTTTCTGTAAGTCTGGGAGTCTAATGCCTTTGCTCTTCTTGGAACTTTTCTATCTCCAGAACCTGAAATAGTGTCTACAATATGTCTTTAGTAATACATAGATTAACATCAAAGAAAAGGTGGAAATAGAGATGCATATAGAAAATGGTTTTGAGAGCTCTGTGATCCTACATTATTGACATACAGCTGCTATCACTTTTTTAAAGTTTTGAATGGTGTCAGAGAAGTACCATTTGTTGTATATGAAATTCTTTATAAATACTATATTTGATTCTGATATTTTTCTGTAAACTATTGATTGTAAATATAAAAAATTGTGCATATAAGCGAAGAAAGTGGTACTACACCCTATGAAAAGTCATAGTAGGCATTTTTATTGCCTGTACTATACTTTATTACACATATTTATGATTCTAACATAACCAGTAATAACACAAAAGGTCATTTCATAAAGGGAAAATAGAAAGTAAATTAAGAAGCACCGAGAAAATCAAGAGGAAAGAAAATTAATGCTAATAGTATACAGAGATCTTAAACAGAACAAAGAGGAGGTTTCTATTTAAAATTCATGGTACAACTACTAGAACTGGTTAATGAAATATTCATATAATTTTTAAAAATTAGGCAATTCCTTGGTAATAAGCTTTGTAGTGTGTTCCTACTGATGTATTTAACAGCCCTGCTTTGCTTTATGTCTAAATATTTGAAACCAAATTTAATTGACATCAATATAGTTGCAATACTATTTGAAAATGAGGCTACCAACAGGAATGGGTTAATTGGGGTAACTGGGTTCAGTCTTCTGTTTTTTTCTTGGGTTCTCTGGGCAGACAGTCTCTGTACCTCTCTGAATCAGAATAGGCCTCATGTCCTTGTTCTCTTATATGTACCAGTAATGTTCTTTGGGTTCTTTTGCATGTTCTGGATATATTTACTTTGAATTCTTTTCCCCACACCATCCAGTTATCAAAATTTGTAGATCTTAGGCCACATTTTAGGTGTTTGGTGAGCGCTAGTCTGGTAAAATTAATTTTTATTATACTTGGAAATTAATATATTTATTCTCACTTAAGCTGGAATGTCACTAAGGATAAAGCCTATTCCATTTTTGCTCGACACTGTGTGTGGAGACTTTGCTTTTCATAGAATAAGTGAATAAAAGACTCAGAGTTGTTGAATGGGTGAAATGATTCATAGAGCTCTCAAATTCCAAAGAACTGCATAACTGTCATTAGAGTACATTGGAAACTGAAGCAGGAGAAACCAGTTAAAAATCAGACTGGGCTTTTTAGTAAGACTTTGACAATCAATAAATAAAAACAGAAGAAACAGGACTAAATGCACTATAAGTTTTCAAAGATATGATATAAAACAAGACAAAAGCAGTATGTATATATGTTATGTATGATAACCTCTATGTGACACAAATGATTCTAAATTTACAATGTATGCCAACATCAGATAACCATATACATGTATGTTTGGTTTTTATTTACTTTTTTGTAGAAGAGGGTACATTTTATAATTTTAATTGATTTACAGTAACAATTAGTGAAAATATTAAATCAGGATGACAGTTATCCTCTGGTCATTCAATAATGAATTGTTGAAATAATAGTAAGCTGTGTGTATAAAAGTTTTATATAATTATTGAACTATTACACAATAAACCTCCTTTAAACTGACCTTCAGGAAAGGTAAAGATTGAATCAAAGTGCAGGATTTCATTTCTGTGAAGGACAAAAATGATAATGTTCAGGCAGACACTTTGCTTTCTAATCAGTGGTAGACCCTGGAAGAACTAGATAGGGAGCTAAAATGCCCATTAACCTGTCACAATCAAATATCAGATGTCTTAAATGAATCTTCAAGCAGTGCTGAACCAAAGCCAAGATATAAATGAATTTTCTTTTAGGTTTGTGTAATGCCTTTTTGTAATACAAAGAAGAGATGTCCTTTGGAATGTCAGATATAGGAAGTAATGACTTTGGTTTTCTAGTCAGATGCCCAATAATGAACTTTACAGAGACTAAGTTAATTCTGAAAATGACTTAGTTTTCAATAAATCATATATTTTTAATGTTTTTTCTTATAATAAAAAGTGTAGTATGCTTCTATAGTAATATTGAAAATTAACATTTTTACCATTGGATTGATGTTAATTTAGCATACAATAAGAATTTATTAAGTCAAATTCCATATGATCTAATATGGTTTATAAAAAAAGAATGTGTTTATTTGTGTGGAATAATAAGTCACTTTTCAATAATTTAGTTAATAATGTAATACAGTAGTAGAATAAAGTATTGGTGTTTGTCCTGAATTTGTCTACATACCATGTATATGTAGTGATTATGGATGCCAAAAAAAGATTCTTAGGTCTCCTGGGACTGCAGTTACAGACAGCTTTGAGTAGCAATGTCAGCCCTGCAACTTGAACGTGGGTCATCTTGGAGTGTACCCAGGGCTCTCTCCTGTTTAATGAACACTCCAGCTGCTTTATTTATATTGTTAACAATATAACATGTTGCTACATTCAAATGAAGTCCAATGCAAACTTTTAACTAACAACAGAACTATTTTAAATAACAACAGAACTATTCCTCTATTTAGCCACTTGTAAATTTTATGATTTTTTAATTTTTTTCCAAACATATAAAAATATATTTTTCTATTATAGGCACTGTTCTATGGCCACATTTATGGCCATAAAACAAAACTGAAATTTCTCACATTTATTCAATAGTAGCTTTATTGTATGTTGTAGGGTCCGCAGATTTGAAAATAACTTAGTACAAACATTGGTCCAAATCAAAGCATAGAGATCAAAAGTGCTATAACTCATTTTATTTTTTTAGGCAAGCAAGACTGTCTTGAATAGTAAATAATATCTCATCAATAAAATTAAATAATAGGGGAATTTTGCAGTGTAAATACAGATGATAGGAGCAATAAAGGTGAAATAGTTTGGGCACAAGGATGTTAGAGTCTTAGAGAAAGGACATGATACTCAGGATAGTAAAAGGAATTTGAAATAATTTAAGTAGATAGTATTCAAATTGTAAAATGTGCTCAAACAGAAAGGTGATAACACATGAGGTCCTTAACTGTCAGGCTGAAGGAGTGGAGTTTACTTGGGAAGTGATGATATTTGCAGTTATACAGGCAAGGTGAGATGAAATATTCATGAAGTGATTATGAAAATGAAAAAATGCTGAGAAAATATATTCTTAAGAACATGAGAAATGCTTTCTGCATTTGATATAGTTTTGGTCAGAAAATCATAAGAAATATATCCGTGTGTTTTGCACAGTTTGAAAGTCATTCTGAGTAACATTCAGCTAAAAAATGTGCCTGTTCCCTCTTAAATCAAGTGACACATATAAATACCCTTCAAAGAGGTACGAGTAGAGATTAAGCAGCTGTGCACAATGCCGGATTGACTGATTGAAACAAAGTTCCTGGGAAGGAAAGGAGATAGCTGAAGAAGGTGACAAGCTCAGATAAGTCTACATTTAGAAAATGCATTAATAATTAAATTCCCAAACATATCTAAGGCCAAGCATTGATACTGTATAGGGCATCCAAGAGTTCCTATCATGGAAGGAAATTCAGATCTCCCTAAGTTGTTTGGAGGAGATAATTCCAGACCTGTGTATGTAGGGTAGGGAGAACATCACTGTGATTGCATCAGTGAGAGAGGCAGGAGTACCAGCATCTGAGTGAAGCCTGAGCTGCATTGAAAACCTTATCTCAAAACAAAGCAAGACTTTAAGCATAATCCTGCTGATTCTGATGCATATCAAATGCCTGCCGATGCCCTTGAAGTATGATAGCTGCTTCTGGAAAGGAGAGGCTTCGGAGGAAAAAGAATAGAGAAAACCATCAATTTACATGTCAGCAAGGCTGCTGTAACATCTTAAAAAGATTATCGAATGCCAATATCTTCTGGGGTTGCTCCAAAGTCAGGGTCTGCTTGAATTGTCTCAAGAGTGGCCTGCAACAGGGAATTGTGGGCAGCATGAAAACCAAGCATGGTACATTTACTCAATGGACTACTACTCAGCTACTAAAAATAATAAATTCATTAAATTCTAAGGGAAATGGATGGAACGAGAAAATATCATTCTGAGTGAGGTTACCCAGTCACAAAAGAACACACATAATAGTTACTCACTGATAAATAGATATTAGCCCAACAGCTCAGAATACCCAAAATACAATAAACAGACCACATGAAGCTCAAAAAAGAAGACCAAAGTGTGGATTCTTCAGTCCTTCTTAGAAGGGGGAACAAAATACTCACAGGAGGAAATGCAGAGACAAAGAGTGGAGCAGAGACTGAAGGAAAGGCCATCCAGAGACTGCCCCACCTGGGCATCCATCCCATATACAGACACCAAACCCACAAACTATTGTGGAAGCCAAGAAGTGCATGCTGACAGGGGCCTGATATAGCTGTTTCCTGAGAGCCTTTGCCAGAGCCTGACAAACACAGAGGTGGATGGTCGAAGCCAACCATGGGATTGAGCACCACATCCCCAGTGGAGGAGTTAAAGAAAGGACTGAAGGAGCTGAAGAGGTTCGGGCAGAGATGTGGGAGTGGGTGTGGGAACACCCTCATAGAAGCAGGGGGAGGGAGGATGGGATGGGGGGTTCCGGAGGGGAAACCAGGGAAGGGAATAAAATTTAAAATGTAAATAAATAAAATATCCAATACAAAATAAAAAAAATAAAAATTAAAAAAATAAATTGAAAAAAGAAAAGAAAAGAAAACCAAGAGGTGTTAACTGGTCTATCAGACAGGGACATTTGTATTTGACCAGTCAAGGGACCCCTGTGCAATTGTGGAGAAGGACTTATTAACCTTGTCTAGAAATTTGTGATTTTATTTTAGATTTTCTGAGTCTTTTTACATTTTATAAATTCTTGTTTTTGATGTCCTTTTCTTCTGTTTAATTAGCTTGGTGAGAGATTGTTTTCTCAAATTATAGCTTGCTATTATGCATGAGTAAGAAATTATATTGGGGAGGAATCCGTTATCAAAGTTGTTTAGAAAGATTACTTTTTTTCTGGTAGAAGGTAAATTCTAAGTAACCACTTAGTATATGATAATGTAACAATATATTGACAAAATTATAAACTTACTCTACCCCATCATCAATTCCATGTTACCTAAATACCTTTTGATAGGAATTGAATTTTGATGATCCTAAAATTATTATGATAAAATTCCACAAATGTGTAGACATTTATTTTAAATTTAGTCGCATAATAAGTTACCCACAAAGAGAACAAAGCAGCAAGCACAGAGCCTGCAGAGTCTTGGCCTGCACCTGGTCCTCTGCAAATGCATTATAGTTTTCAGTTTGATTCTTTAAGGAACCCCTGAGTGTGTAAATGAGTGGGTCTCTCACTCATACATTCTCTTGGGCCCTTTTTCTTCTGTCCATGATATTTTTTAGCCAATATTTTATTGTGTTATATTTTATTGTTATTTTTTAGAAACCTAGTTTTCTTTCCTTCTTTCTTGTCTTCCTCGCTTCTTTCTCTTTTTTCTTTCTTTTCCACTTTTTCTCCCTTTCTTCTTTTTTCTTTCTTTTTTTCTTTCTTTCTTTCCTTCTTTCTTCCTTCCTTCCTTCCTTCCTTTCTTTCTTTCTTTCTTTCTTTCTTCCTATTTGTTGTTGTTGTTGTTGTTGTATTTTGTTTTTCAAAACAGGGTTTCTTTGTGCAGCTCTTGCTATCCAGGAACCCTCTCTGAAGATCAGGCTGGCCTCAAAGAAATACAGATCCACCTGCCTGTAACTCTTGAGTCCTTACTAAAGTTATGGCCACCACTGCCTAGTGCCTACGCTGCTCTAAGAGGAGGTGGAAAGGGCGTGGACATGGAGAAAGGAGGGGAGGTGGGGAGAAACTGGAAGGATAGAAGGAGAAGAAATTGTAATCAGTATATAATGTAATGAGAAAATAATCTATTTTCAATAAAAAGGGTAAAAGTTACAAGAAAAAGTAGCAAAAAGATAAAAAAACATGGTTGATAAAATATGTGTGAAAGGGCACCTTGTGTGTCAGGGCTGTCCTAGCAGGTGACTGTGGAAAATGAGAGGCAGAATACCATGAAGCAGCCAATACAGAAACTATACTACTAAATGTGTTACTGTACTCTTCAGTTTCTAAATGTATTACCATCGTATTTTCATTGAATATGCTTACAAAATAAACACGATGAAATTGGGACCATTTTTCATCATTATAAGAAATCGCCCCTTTGTTTTCTCTTCTGAATGATTCTGCACAGAGCCCAGATGGCCGCATTGAAGTTAAAGGGCAGCACGGACGCTCTTCACTGCACATCAGAGACGTGAAGTTATCAGATGCCGGGAGATATGACTGTGAGGCTGCGAGTCGGATTGGCGGGCACCAGAGGAGCATGCACCTGGACATTGAATGTAAGTCACACTCATCATGGGTTATCATTGCGACGACTTTAGGTGAGTGGAAAAAAATATGTCTTATTTGATGCATAGCTTCAGATAGAAGGTAACAACTCAGTCAATTTCTAGAATTATCTAGGAAAGTACATGGTTATACTTTGAAATATATAACTGAAAATATTCACCCTTGCTTGGTTTTGATAAACAAGTCCTTAGACTTTGAATCCTCTCTCTGTCTCTGTCTCTGTCTCTGTCTCTGTCTGTCTCTCTCTGTCTCTCTCTGTCTCTGTTTCTCTCTCTCTCTCTCTCTCTCTCTCTCTCTCTGTGTGTGTGTGTGTGTGTGTGTGTGTGTGTGTGTTTGTGTTTGTTTAAAGGCTGAAGTCCTAAATATATAGTTGTGTTTTCAATCATTCATAATTTTATTGAATTCCATCAGTATAAGAAATAGGATGCAGTGGCATATGACAGTCTTTTACTGACATTTACATTTTTTCATCAAAAAAAGTGTTTATTGTCTGTAAATTACTGTTGTTAAAAGAGTATTGAGGGCTGGAGAGATGGCTCAGTGGTTAAGAGCACTGATTGCTCTTCCAAAGATCCTGAGTTCAAATCCCAGCAACCACAGCCATCTACAATGTGATCTGATGCCCTCTTCTGGTGTGTCTGAAGACAGCTACAGTGTACTTAGATATAATAAATAAATCTTTAGGCCAAAGCAAGTGGGGCAAACAAGAGCAAACAGGGTCGAACAGACCTAGCAGTGATCCTGAATTCAAATTCCCAGCAATCACCTGATGTCTCACAACCATCAGTACAGCTTCAGTGTACTCGTATATACATAAAATGAATAAATAAATCTTTTAAGAAAGAGTATTAATAAAAAAAGTTGTCAATGATATTCATATTAGCTGTATTCTAGACTTTGTAGAATTCTAGAACTACTTGATTAAAGGGTATTATAAATAATTCATAACATAGGTTTGGATGTAGTTTTCTTTCTTTTTTTTGGATATCTTCTTTATTTACATTTTAAATGTTATCCCCTTTCCTGCACCCCTGAAACCCCCATTCCATCCTCCCTCACCCTGCCTCTATGAGAGTGTTCCCCTATACAACCACACATTCCCATCTCCCCACCCTGGCATTCTCCTGCACTGGGGCATAGAGCCTTCCCAGGACCAATGACCTCTTCTCCCATTGATGTCCAACAAGGCTTTCCTCTGCTATATATGCAGATGGAGCCCTGGGACCCTCCATGTGTACTCCTCGGTTGGTGGTTTAGTCCCTGGGAGCTCTTGGGAGTCGAATTGGTTGATATTACTATTCTTCCTTTGAGGTTGTTCCTTCAGTCCTTCTTCTAACTCCTCCATTGGGGACACCATGCTCGGTGCAATGGTTGGCTGCAAGCATCCACCCACCTCTGTATTTGTCAGGCTCTGGTAGAGCCTCTTAGGAGACAGCAATACCAGGCTCCTGTCAGCATGCACTTCTTGGCATCCACAATAGTGTGTAGGTTTGGTGTCCATATATGGGATGGATGCCTAGATAGGACAGTCTCTGGGTGGCCTTTCCTTCAGTCTCTGCTCCACTCTTTATCTCTGTATTTCCTCCCTTGAGTATTTTGTTCCCCCTTCTAAAAAGGACTGAAGCATCCACACTTCCTTGAGCTTCATGTGTTCTGTGATTTGTATCTTGGGTATGTCGAGCTTTGTGGCTAATATCCACTTCTCAGTGTGTATATACCATGTTTGTTCCTTTGTGACTGAATCGACTCACTCAGGATATTTTCAAGTTCCATCCATTTGCCTGAGAATTTCATGAAGTCTTTGTTTTTAATAGATGAGTAGTACTCCATTGTGTAAATGTACCATATTTTCTCTATCCATTCCTCTGTTGAAGGACATCTGGGTTATTTCCAGCTTCTGGCTATTAGAAATAAGGGTGTTATGAGCATAGTAGAACATGTGTCCTTGTTATATATTGTGGCATCTTTTGGGTATATATGGATATATACATATACATGTACAATGTAACTATGGCATCATAATATGAATTAGGTAGTGTTCCTTCTGTTTGTATTTTGTGTAATAGTTTCAAAAGTATTTCTATTAGGTCTTACTTGAAGGTCTGATAGAATTTTGCTTTAAAACCATCTTGCCCTGTGCTTTTTTTGGTTGTGAGATTTTTAATGACTGCTTCTATTTCTTTAGGCATTATAGGACTATTTAGATAGTGTATCAGATCTGTATTTAAATTTGATACTTCATCTACAAAATCATCCATTTCATGTACATATTCCAGTTTTTTTTTTTTTAGTATAGACTTTTGTAGTAAGATCTGATGATATTTTGAATTTCCTCAGTTTCTGTAGTTATGCTTTCCTATTCATTTCTAATTTTGTTAACTTAGACTGTCTATGTGCCCTCTAATTAGTTTGGTTAAGAATTTATCTATCTGGTTGGTTTTCTCCAGGAACTACATCTTAGTTTTGTTGATTCTTTATATAGTTCTCTTTACTTCTAATTGATTGATTTTAGATGTGAGTTTGAATATTTCCTGCCATCTACTCCTCTAGGATGTGTATGTGTGTGTTTGTTTGATTGATTGATTTATTGTTGCTCTCCTGTTTTCAGATGTGCAGTTAAGGTGCTTGTGTAACACCAGTTTCTTTATGAAGGTACTCTGCAAAGGATTTTCATCTTAGCACTGCTTTCATTATGTCCCAGTAGTTTTGGTATGCTATGCCTTCATTTTCATTAAATTCCAGAAAGTCCTTAATTTCTTTATTTCTTCCCTGACCAAGTCATCATTGAGTAGAGAGTTATTCAGTTTCCATATATGTGGGCTTTCTGTTATTTTTCTTGTTATTGAAGACCAACTTTTGTCTGAGGTGATCTGATAGAATGCATGGGATTAATTCAATGTTCTTGTGTCTGTTGAGGCTTCTTTTGTGTCTGAGTGTATGTTCAGTTTTGGAAAAGGTACAATGAGGTACTTGGAGAGTATATTCTTTTGTTTTAGACTGAAATGTTCTGTATATAACTATTAACTCCATTCAGTTCATGACTTCTCTTAGTTTCTGGTTTTAGTTTCTGTTTCCATGATCTTTCCATTGATGAGAGTGGGGTCTTGAAACCTCCCACTATTATTATGTGAGGTGCAATGTGTGCTTTGAGCTTTAGTAAAGTTTCTTTTATGAATGTGGGTGCTCTTATATTTGGAGCATTGATGTTCAGAATTGAGAGTTCATCTTCGTGGATTTTTTTTCCTTTGAGGAGTATTAAGTATCCGTTCCCATCTCTTTTGATATCTTTAAGCTGAATGTCTATTTTATTGGATATTACAATGGCTACTCCAGCTTGTTTCCTGGGACCACCTGGTTGGAAAATTTTTCTTCTAGCCTTTTAGTTTCAGGTAGTGCCTGTCTTTATTACTGTTGTGTTTCCTATATGCAAAAAAAAAAAAAAAAAAAAGATGGGTTTTGTTTACATACCCAGTCTGGTAGCCTATGTCTTTTTGGGGGGAATTAAGTCCAATGATGTTGAGAGATATTAAAGGTCAATGATTGCTGGTTCTTGTTATTATGTTGTTAATAGTGGCATAATGTTTGTGTGGTTCTCTTCTTTTGGGTTTGTTGTGAGATGAGTAATTTCTTGCTTTTTCTAGGGTGTAGTTTCCCTCTTTGTGTTGGAATTTTCCTTCTATTATCCTCTATAGGCTGAATTAATGGAAAGATATTGTTTAAATTTGGTTTTGTCATGGAATATCTAGGTTTCTCCATCTATAATAATTGAGAGTTTTGCTGGGTATAGTATCCTCAGCTGGCATTTGTGTTCTCTTAGGGTCTGTATGTCATCTGTCCAAGATCTTCTGGCTTTTTGCATCTCTGTTGACAAGTCTGGTGTAATTCTAATAAGTCTGTGTTTACCTGTTACTTGGTCTTCCCCCTTACTGCTTTTAGTATTCTTCCTTTGTTCTGTGTATTTAGTGTTTTGATTATTTTGTGAAGGGAGGAATTTCTTTTCTTCTCCAATCTATTTGGAGTTCTGTATGCTTTTTGTACATTTATGACCATCTCTTTCTTTAAGTTAAGGAAGTTTTCTTCTATGATTTTGTCGAAGATGTTTCCTGGCTCTTTGCATTGGGAATCCTCTCTTCTATCCCTGTTGTTCTTAGGTTTGATATTTTGGTTATGTCCTGAATTTCCTGGATGTTTTGGGTTAAGAGATTTTTAAAAAAGATTATTTATTTTATGTATGAGTACACTGTAGCTCTTTTCAGACACACTAGAAGAGAACATACCACTAGATATGGTTGTGAGCCACCATGTGGTTGCTGGGCATTGAACTCAGGACCTTTGGAAATACAATCAGCGCTCTTAACCACTGAGCTTTTTGTACTTTGTATTTTATGTGACTGTTGTGTCATTATCTTCTATAGTATTTTCTAAGCCTGAGATTCTCTCTTCTGCTCTTGCATTCTGGTGGTCATGAGAGGATCTGTAACTTCTGATATCTTTCCTAGGTTTTCCATCTCCAGGATTGCCTCCCTTTGTGATTTCTTTATTGTCTCTATTTCCTGGATGGTTTTAGTTAATTCCTTCACCTGCTTGATTATGTTTTCCTGTATTTCTTTAAGAGATTTTTGTGTTACCTCTTTAAGAGCTTCTACCTGTTTACCTCTGTTCTTCTGTATTTCTGTAAGAGAGTTATTTCAGGTCCTCTGCCATCTTCATGACATGGAATTTTAGGTCAGAGTCTTGATTTTCAGGTATGCTGGAGTATACAGGGCTTGCTGTGATGGGAGAACAGGATTCTGATGGTGCCAAATGGCATTGGGTTTTGTTGCTTATGTTCCTGATGTTGCCTCTAGCTATCTGGTTATTTTAGGTATTAACTGGCCTTTGTCTTTCTTACTGAATCCTGTCCTTTCTATGAGTTTGGTTATGATGGACCTCCTTGAGTCAGGCTGTCTTTATAACATAGTTTTAATAGACCTCCTAGGAGTCAAGCTATCTCTGGATGTGGGTGTGCTGGGGGCAGGGCACTGAAATACCTGATCTGCTCTCTGATGCAGTTCTGGATCAGAAGGATGATGTGTCTCTGATCGGGCAGATAGGTCCTGCATATGCTGGGCCTTTGGGGGTCTCTGTAAGGCCAGATATTGAGTTGGAGGTCTCTCACCTGTGAGCCTGGTTACAACCAATGTCCTATAGGATGGGGTTTGGAGCAATGGGTGTGCCCTAGGCCAAGTTGTAGGCCAGAAGCCTATATATGTTATTAAAGAGGAAGAATGTAATGACATTTTCAATAACTACATGTGAATTATGAGTGTTGGATATTCTCTGGTAACTGAAGAACATTAGCTGTCTTACTGGGACTGTTTGAAGTACTAAGTTTACAAATTATTTTATCAAGATATTTTCACTAAATTAATATTAAAGGAAAGTAATAGCAACTATTAAACAAGATGAATTTGAATTTGAGAATTTCTTTTAAAAATTATCTAAGATCAATTTGAATAAATTATCTCATATACAAACTTACCAAACATGCTAAAAAAAGTTATTTCAAGAAAGCTATTTTAGTGACTTCATTAATTCTTAACAAATAAGCAGCCCAATAAAATGCTTTGAATGACTGCAAAGGCCTCTATCATACATACTTAAACTGTTTTTCAATAGTTAAATTGCAATGTATTAAATATATAATGCTGGACTCCTCTGTGTTACAGTTTGCTTTTTACTTAATCATGCGATGATTAAGTATCATACTATGATTCTTAACATCTATAATTCCTTCTTAAGTTTTATAAATTTAATTTTATTTCATATTCTATCATTCATTTTTAGTTCAATTTAAGATATATCTTCTCTATTTCTATCATGTGTCTTCTTTATTTCACCATGTGTCTCATTGATAAATATTTTTTATTGATAATGATTTCTTTTTCTGGGAGATTTAGTAAGATCACTGATCTTTTCAAACTTGTCAATTTTAGATTGTTTTAGCTTTTTGATTTAAAAATTGCTATTATCCTATATGTATATATTTTCTATTTTAAAGATTTTCACCTTATCTTCATTATTCTTCTGAGTTTTTTTTCCAGATTAATATTTTCTTTTATTTACTTTACATTCCAAATGCTTGGTCTACAGAGGGAGTTCCAGGACAGCCAGGGCCATACAGAGAAACCCTGTCTCGAAAAATCAAAAGAAAAAGCAAAAAACGAAAACAAAAGCCTCCACAGCACCAAGGGCCTCCCCGCCCTTTGATGTCAGATAAGGCCATTCCCTGCTACCTTTGTATCTGAGGCCATGGATTCCTCCATGTGTACTCTTTGGTTAGGTTTAATCTTTGGGAGCTCTGGGTGGTCTGGTTAGTTGATATTGTTCTTTGAATGGGATTCCAATCCCCTTCAGCTGCTTCAGTCCGTCCTCTAGCTCTTCAAGTGGGGCCTTGGGCTCAGTCTGATGGGTGGCTGTGAGTATCTGCATCTGTATTGGTCAGGTGTTGCCATCCCTGATAACTGTAGGATATTGGTAGCAATACAATCTTGGGTAGTTTATGCAACTCTGTTTTCCTGTCATCTACAGTAGCAAGTAAAGCTTGTCTAAAATATCAGCTCTAAACAAACAGCAATGTATTCAGGTTCACATCTGTTAATTTTCTTTTCTCTTTGGGATTGGCAATGCTCTTCTGGTTCACTGAATGTAAATATATGTCAAATAGTTTCATGGATACTGTAAATATTCATGTTTCTGCAAACTCTGAGTATTTCATGAAAATATGAGCATTTTTAAAGCTAATAATTACAAGGATATTTTGTTGTCACTTTTAGCGTTCATTTAGAGCTTCGCTGTGTTGGCTAGTGTGTGCCCAGTATAAGCAAAAGTCTGGGTTAGTTTGACCTTTCTGTGGTATTTTGCACAGAATTTTGACATTCAGTTTCTGAAATCTTTACAGAATTGCCCTCATTGCTTCCCACATGGGCTGACTCCTTTCCAAGCATATCTGCCCTTCTGTACTTGTTACATCTCAATATCCTTTTAGCTGGCTTGTTATGGACCGGAATGATGGGGGTAGGGAGGAGAAAGACAAACACACAAGATAAAGCATCAAAATTTTGTTTGGTTTTGGTTTTGGTTTTGGTTTTGGTTTTTTTATGATTGCTCTGATCTTTATTGTCTTCGGAGTCATCATATAGTTTTCTTTGAAGAGAGTGGGAGATAGATCATTGTCTTTGATTTTTTTCTCTAGAATTTTAAATTCTTATAAACAGACAGAAATAGGGTATGACAAGATTAAAATTATGGCATCATAATATACTTAGAACCACCTTATGTTCTATTTGCAATACAGGCTAAGGAATGAAAGTAACCATGTGCTGTCTTACTTAGGGCTGTTATTGCTGAGACAAATGGCATGACCAAAAACCAAGTTGTGGAAGAAAGTGTTTACTTGCCTTGCACTTCCAGATTATAGTCCATTGTTGAAGGAAGTCAAGGCATGGAATTAAGCAGGGTTGTGACTTGGAGGCAGGAGCTTATGCAGAAGCCAAAGAAGGGTGCAGCTTGCTTCCCATGGTTTGCCTAGGTTGCTTCGTTATAGATCCCAGGACTACCAGCCCTGGGAGGAAACAACCACAAGAGGCTTGGTCTTCCCCTCCTCGTTTATCACTAGTTAAGAAAATACCTTACAGCTGGGTCTCATGGAGGCATTTCCTCAACTGAGGTTCCTTCCTCTCTGATGACTCTAGTGTGTCAAGTTGACACACAAAACCGGTTAGCCAATACCTATGCTTTAGAGCTTGTGGCAGGAGAATCAGCATGAATTCAAGTAAGCTTAGACTACTTAAAACAACCTAGCTAATTTTGATAAGGTTGTCTATCTAACTACAGAAGATACAAAGTTGCTATTTTTTAATAAACATATACATGTGCACCTACTATCATAGCAAAAGAGTATAAAATCAAATAATAAAAGAATAACTTTAGCAATGTAATCACCTTAATTTAAAAGAAAGTTCAAAACATAGTACAGAGTGAGTCATAAACAGTGAACAACCAAAATCAATCAAAATTAGATAGGGTGTTGTAAGTAACAAAGATTTATATTAATAAACTTTTCAGTACATGAGAGGCCACGAAAATGACTGTCTTAATTGACTATTCACTCTTTCAGTACACATGTCTGACATTGTTCTATATACACTTTTGCATCAAGAGCTGCATAAAGATTATGAAAATTTTGAACATTACAAAGTATAACAAGAAGTTACCACAAGTCTTTCTCCTATACCAAACATCTACAATGTAACAAATGCCAAGAAGCAGTTCAAAGACTCAAGACAGTTCTATTTTAAAACCTGTGTCATTTAATACAATAGCACTGAACTAAGCCTGTTAAATGGTTGAGTTTTTTTTTCCTCAAACCCCATTGTGTTTTAACTTAAGCCTATTTCTTGGCATTGTGCCTGTTCATTTGCTGTGTCTCAAAGGTGTCATCTTACTCTGAAGCCAGAGTTGAACTAAAGCTCTCATTCAGAAAACAAAGAAGATAGGAGGTTCGTGGTATGTGTTTTAATGCAATACTCCCCAGATATATGGTATGCCTGATTCCTATTGGGATGTCATTAAGTTCTGTGACTAGTTCTTACATATTGACTACTAATTAGACTTAATTATTTTGTGATGAACTTAATTTAACAGTTACTTTGTAACAATGCATGGTAAGAAATATTGATTCTTTTCATGATTTTCATTTCGAATTCCTTTCATTTGATTTATAATTCATGGTTGATATATGAACAATTGTAAATGCACTTTCTCCAGCACTATCAATGTAGGTAGTAATATCTGGTATGTTCTGCAGTTAAATGGCCATAAATAATCTTATAACTCAGATTCAGTCTGATTTCACATTTTCTATTTTCATGTTTCATTTAATTAATATACATTTGCTTTATTGATGAATTATTTGCTCAAAAGTGAACTTTTTCATACTATAATAGTGATTCTAATGCAGTTATCAATAGTATGTATAGGATAAAATAGATAATATATTATTCAACATTAATCTCTAAAAACCTTCAGTAAATACTTAGAAATGAAAAATTCCTTTGTCATAGCATATAGATAGTATCTGTGATAAAATTGTTTATCTTATCATCTCAGCTTTTAAAGTCACTCTAACCCATTTAACACTGAAACTTTAATGAAGAGTGTTCACTTGCATATATAAATTTATTCTCCTGATCATAGCAACCTAGCTTACATATGCTTCTTTTCAAGAAGAAAGCTAATAAAATGTAAACTTTATATCTTCTTTTAAAAGGCCTCAGAAGAAAATCATTTCACAAAAAAAAAAAA
>NW_022196894.1:78654243-78664453 GCF_008632895.1 Mastomys coucha
TTTGTTGTTGTTGTTTTTTGTTTGCTTGTTTTGTTTTTCCCTAGTATTACATGTACTTCCTGTGAAAGGTCATATTTATTCTTTGTGCTTTATATTGCAACAGTTATTCTAATTTTATGTTAATTTCCCTTTTCTGGCAGGTATTATTTGATTCACCCATATATTTATTAAAATACATTTCAAAGCATCTGGTGACGAACAGTCTTAAGAAAATTTAAGAAATGCCCAATGCTTGAAGTGCCAAACTTTAAGAACTAACACATTTCAAGCATGTGAATAAAATCAGGCCTGATCAATAACTTCTGATTTGTCATTACTTCTTAATATCTGTTTAATATCCATCAACACTGAGTCTTCTGTCAGCTTGTGCTGGGATCCTTGAATTGTCTCACAAAGCACACAAACCCCCCGATCTCAGTCAGAGAGGGATATTTACAAGGCTTATGCCCAGGACTGACTCGGGAACTGAACCATGACCCAGAATTAAGATCTTACAAGGTTTTTAAGCCCCAAGTCCACAGACATCTGTGTCAAATTACTTCGCCAATGAAGATTTAGGCATGGGAATTCCTTAGGAACATGTCTTTGTTGTACATTTATCCTGCTCCTTTTGGTAAAACTATGCCTTAACTTACCAACTAGGATGTCAGTTACCCACATATATGTCTTTTTCTGCCAAGTAAGATGTCAGTTTCAAGAGAGGTCTTGAGAACTTAAACTGAACTACTACACAAAATAGAATTCTTATTCCATAAAGTATCTTATATTGGTACAGGTGTCTCTCTTGTATAGAGGTCTTATCCCAGGAGCATCTCATACCACAAAAACGTATACAGAGGTGCAGGAAGTTATGTTGGGTTGTTAGTTGGGGGTTCAAGTTTATTCTGCCTAACTATATAGAACAGTTCTGTTAACTTTTATCATGACTGGTTTCCAAGGGCACAGAACATAACAGAATATGTAATCAATCTTGGCATTAGAAAGATTCCAAGTAACAGCAGAAACATCTGAGAAAGTTTCCTTATAATGGCAGCCTAGCCAAGTAACATTACCTAGGCCTTATCACTTTGAAATTTGGTTCATCAGTTTCAATAAACTTTGGTTTTCTTTGTCGTCCTAGGATTATTCTAATTTCCTTGTGTTGCTATTATTAAACATTCTGTCCAAAAACAACCTAAAAGAGGAAACAATTCATTTGGCTTACAATTTGAGGTCCATCACTAAAGGAATTCAAAGAAGGAATGAGAATCCACAGAGGAACATTACTTGCCATCTTGATGAAAGGCTGGTGCTTAGATAGCTCTCTTGTACAGCGAAGGATGTAGTTGCACACGATTGTGGATTCTTCTGTTGAAATTAATAACTAAGACAAAACCAAAATCCAAAAGACAATGCTACAGGGCATTCGGATTGGGCAATTTTTCATTTTGGATTTTCCTCACAGACAACTCTGGCATTCTTCAAGTTGCTAATTAGAGCTAACTGGGATAGGAATGATAATAATAAAATGTTGTAGTTGAGTAATCTATGAATTTCTCAGAAAGTTCTAGGGGCTAGAATTGTGAAAGCAGTATAACAGGATGGTTCTTGATGAGCATTGAACTCCTGATTGCTAGGTGCTGCCTGCCTTTCCTGGGTGCATGGATGAACAAACACAAAGGCTACGTTTCTTTGTCGTTTACAAAGGCAATAGTCTTATCATAAAGTTTCCTCTATCGTTACCCTCGGCATAAAGTAATTGATTCTCCAAGATTCTGCTTGCAAAAGACATTGAAGAAAATGTTTACAACACATAATTTTGAGTGACACACTCTAGTCTATACCATTTCTGCCTACAACATCCTTGGTTCACTGAAGGGAAGCCTTCTGGATATTACGACAGGGGATTTCTAGGCCCCTATTTCCACTAGGGTCATGTCTCAGCCTTCACTACCCTCTCAGCACGTAGTGAATCAAAGCAATGATGCATCGAGATTTTGTGAAATGTGATTGCTAATCCATTCCTCGTTGGTTAAACTTCCTAATAATGTAGTAATAATGAAATCATATTTCTTAATTACAACTAGAGAAAATGAAACTGAAGTAAGAGTGTCACCTCTCTAAAGATGTTAGACAACAGGGATATATGTTGTTTACTTTACTTTTGTTGTGATTAAACTGCATGAACATCTTGGAACAGGGACCAGAAAGATTTCAAGAGTCAGAGGTAATTATCTACAGTAAAGTAGTGTTTACCCCATATCAAAGAACCACTGTACACATGAACTCACAGTCTTTCACAACTACCTACACAAGACCTGCATAAAGCTTGAGATATTCAAGATCCTAGCTTCAAAAAGGAAGGGGTTCATAGATGCCCATCTCTTAACTAGGATCTATTGGCAATGATGGTTGCTGGAGTAAGAGATTCAGTTTTCTTCAGGGCAATAGTCATTGAGGGCCACCCATGACCAAGTAGATGGTACTACACCCAAGCACAAACAATACTGAGTAGAATAAAAAAGTTTAAAACCAGAGTACAAAGAATAGGGAGGACTTAGAGAGAGAGGAAGACTGATTTTGAATTTACTATTTTGTTTTGAGGTATCAAACTTCTTTGAATAATCATCACATACAAATAAAAAGAAGCATAAAATTCAGTAAGATAAGTGGATGTTATTCTTCTGTATCTTCATTTTAAATCCTTTGAGTATAGTTATTTTTCTTAATATGCTTGTGTAACACTGGAAGTAATATTGTTGAGACTCTTCTCATGGGCAATGTGATTGAAAGTGATAGTGTAAAATGTACTATACCTTAGGAATAGTGTAGAATATTTAATGAAATCATAATTAAGTACATGAGACAGAATATGCCCATGTACAGAAAGGGAGAGAAACTATTAACAATGAAATATTTATTCTATTTTAATGAAACAGAAACCAAGGACCCAATATTTGCCAAGGGTGTTTGAAGGACCTGCATTTATATATCAGCACTGCCAAAATAAAAACACAAAATAATAAAATATTATTGTTTTATATTTGGAAATAAACCTGAATATCTTAGCAGTGTGAGTTTTTTTCCTTTCACTGGCTTAAATGTTTTTCTACAACTAAAAGAGTAATTATCAGTGTGATTAGACTGTTATTATGAAAAGCTTGTATAATCCTTTAATATTTTAATTTTTTCCCATGATTTATGTACAACATAAAATGATCAGCTTGGTTCATTAATTATAAGACAGGTATTCTGTTTATTTATTTTCTTCGGTCAGTCAAAATTTATGTTTTATAATTAATTTTCTTTTTTTTAATTTTTTAAATTTTATTTTAATAATTTCCTTAATAGTTTAAAATATTTTATACAATGAGAGTTTATTATATAAAAATGTTACTTATGTTAGTGAATCAAAATATAAATCCATATTAATATAAGAAATTTGTTGTAAAACTATTAAAAGAAAATTGTAGTGATTAAGATGCTGTCATTCACTCTATTAATTTTAACATTCGTTAATTCCAACACTCAGGAAGTAGAGACTGGCAGACCACTATGAGTGGTATGGAGGCAAGCCAGGCCTACATAAGGAATTTTAGGTCATCTAGGTTTGCAAAGTGAGACCTTGTTTGGGGGATATTTGTTACTTAGAAAAGAACTTGTTTATAGCTATAACTGTGTTATTTGTTTTTCTTTTGCTTTGATAAATTGAAAGAAGTGTTTATTTAGAACATTTGGTTTGTTAAACATAGGAGTTCTTCATGGTTTGAAGGAATAGGCGTATCAGCAAGTATCAGGCAGGAAAGTATGAATAGGAAGGTAAAGGTTCATATCTTGAATCTGGAACTAGAATTTGCACAAACCTATAAACCTTCAAATCCCACCTATATCTGTGTACTTCCTTCAACAAGGCTGAATGTCCTCCTCAGTGTTCCTGGCACCTGAGTCTGTGGTGTTGTGATTCTCATTCATGGCCCATTACACTATGAGCTTCTGCAGGATCACGGTGATATCATGATGCAAAATGAATGCAATCCAATTTTAAGTGTCTCTATAGTACATAGCATTTTTGACACTGTTTGAAAGTCCAAAGTCTCTTCGGAAAATCAAGACAATGTCTTAATTGTGACATCTTGTAAAATCAACAAGCAAAAAGACTTTCTTCTGAAATCATAGAATAAATTTTCCAAGCACAATCTGGAAACACTGAGCCAAAGCAAAATGGAGACCTATAGGAGCTAAAACAAAATCTTTTAGATCTATTACCAATGTAAAGGAGATTACATGGCTCTGACTCTAAAGCTTTGCTGCCTGAAACAGTTCTACATGATCAATGTTGTGTAAGGTTAAAAAAAAAAAAGGCAACCAGCACAAACATGCATCTCTTCATTGTGCTAAATTTGATGCTTGTGTGTATCTATCCTTGACAGATATCCCATAGCTATGACGTCTCTAGCATCTCAAGGTCATGATCCAAATCAATGTTCCCTTTCCAGAAATTACTTCTTATAGTCTTGCAGTGAATCTCCACCACTATTAGCTGGCCTTAACCATTTTCTTAAATCATGCAGGAAGGTTCTATATGTCCTTCATTCTTGTATCATTCATACCACCAGTAGTACTTGAGCAATACTACTATGTTTGTCTGCCAAATAGGGATAGACCTTAGACCGTTCTGATGATATCAGCACCAGATTTCCTATGTTAAAGAATTCTGGAAGCAGGGAAATCTTTAAGCTTTCTTATGCACTGGAAGTTCAGTTGGTAACCTGTTCCAACTAGGGCACTCTTCTCATCATCCACATGTAGACCAATAAATACATTAACCGCTAACCTCACGAACAGCTGCAATCTTTCTTTTAGCAGAAACATTGAATGCAACATTAAGCACTCCACTGCTTCTTTTCTCTTGAAAGAGTACATTCTGTATTTTTTTCTGCTGCATTTAGTCTATTTCACTGTAGGCCACTAAGAGTTATTAATAATAACCATTCCACAGATTTGGTGTTATAGTATCCTAAACATTACCCTGAGAAATTAGTTCTCTACTAACTTTTAAAGATTTTGTTAATTTTTCTTTTATGTCTGTGAATATTTTCCCTGTTTGCATGTATATCCACCACATGCATTTCTGATGTCTGTGGATACGACACAAGTGAATTAAATCCCCTGAGCCTAGTGTTGCATATGGTTCTGAGCTACCTTGGGAACAAACCTAGGTTCTCTACAAGAGGATGCATGAGGCAAGTGCTATTAATTATTAAGCTGTCTCTTCATCCCCATATTCCATAATTATTATTATTTTAATTTAGCATTAGGAAAACATTCAGGACAAAATAAACAGATTTTTGTTGTTGTTGTTGTTAAAATTTAACAGGAAGGGCTTCTCACTAGATGTTAATATTGTTCCCATTTATAACCACACAGACTGGATTTCCACAGACCTCACTGCTCACAGCACTGCTGTGTTTAGACTGAAACAATCCATTGAACTTTGGTTATAGCATTTGAGTGCTTTTGCAGTCCAAAGTTACAAAATCTTCCATGTTCCTCCAAAACCCAACATAGTCATGTTCTTCATAGGAACAACCAAAAGTCAAGTACCAACTTCTGTATTAGTTACTTTTCTGTTGCTCTGACAAACTACCATGACTTAATGTCACTTATGAAAAAAAAAAAAAAGGAGTTCATTTAAGCTTTTGGAACTGGAGTAAAAATGGTGTGGAGGCTCAGCAGCAAGTTTCATGTGAGATGGCAGGATCAGGAGGCTGAGAGTCACATATTTATCCACAAGTGCAGAGAAATGAAATCAATCAAGATGTGGGGAAAGGCTATAAACCTCCAAACCCCACCATCAGTGTCATACAAGCATGAGGTACCTCCCCAAACAATAGGGGCCAAATTTTCAAATACCTAAGTCTTACTCATTGACATCAATTTTCCATTTAAACAATCATTCTTCCTTTGGTAAATAACACTTTACATAAGATATTTGTTTAAAATATTTATATGTAAAATTGTAGCTAATCATAAAATGTTTGAAAAATGTTATAGATATTTATGAACATTTTAATAAAATGAAGCCTTAGTTACCTGCTACATGAAATAACAACCTCTGGAACACGTATATTATTGATGCTTTAACTGTTGTCAGCAGAGAAAGTCAGATAAGGGAAAGATTATATTTAAAGCAGAATGTCTCCCCTTCCTTACAGTCAAACTTCCCTCTGACTAGTAACCATTATATCATTAACAAAAATCAAGTTAGAGAGAAATCCAGAATCTGCTTTTTAAAAAAAGTCACATATAGGTAATCTTTATTGCATCTGAATTTTAGGACCTGACTTGTGTGTAATAAAATATTATGAGATTTATGCATAAGATGGCTGTTTAAATCCATCTATGAAAATATGCATTCAGTATTATGGTTAATTGGCATTAAGCACACATCTAATTTAGTATTCTACTCAGCAAGTAGAATTCCCATGGTACCTGGACTGAATTCAGCTAATTGCCATAGCTGATTCTTCATACATCTCAACATATAGTAGACCTGCATCTATGAAATCATTTATTGAATTAGCCTCAAAATGTGCCAAAGGATATATTAGCTTTTACTCCCTTGATAGTTTTCAGTGAATAAATCAAGTGAGGAAATTCAGAGGGATGAGAAGATTCAATGTGCTTGAGGGAAATTTTTGAAATGCAGTTAATTCTTCACTAATTAAAGGACTAACTTCTTCACAAAATAAGTAACGAGTACAAGGAAGAAAATACACTAGTACGAAAATAATTCTAGATTGCAATGCAAAATGTTGTATGTGTGAACCAAATATGCCTCCTTTTGAGGTTTTGAGTTTTGATTTATTTAATTTTTAATTACTTACTGAACATCTCTTATGTGTCAAATATAGATTCAGATACTGTGAAGAAAATAACATTGTCTTTACTTCAGAAACTTGTGTCTTAATTAGGAGAATAAAGGTTACCATAAGCTGCTGAAATACTGAACACTGACAAATGTTCTCAACTGATTTCTTTATTGAGTAGGTATCATAGAGCGTATGTGTGCAAAGTGATAAAGCTATAAGATTACTAGGCATTCAGCCTTATAGGATTTCTCTTATAAATATGTCAGTTGTTAACCAGAATGCCTTCAAAGTCATTATGAATTTGTGACCATATGGGAAAAAAATGGCTATGAGGCAGCAATGTACAGATAACACACAACAGACATGATGAAGGATCTTTGCACATATGAATGTTTATACAGAAATTTGTAAATTCACAGGACTTAGCATTTAAGGACTGTGAGTTGCTGAGTTTGTGAGGTTGTAAGAAATATTGTAACTTTTCTTGGTAGATACAGGCAAGTCACGAAGTTACTAAGGGATTTCTAAGATAGATAAGGCAGAGTTCATGGGCTAGAAAAAGGAGATAAAAATGCCAGGAACTTCCTGACCTGGAGTGGGTTGAAGGGAGACACACAGATGTGATTTTAAAGACTAATGCTCTCCAGATATTCTTGCTCTCTAACTACACTGAATGCTTGTTGATAACTTGTAAAAGGTCCTAAAAACTTTTTTGTTCATTCTGAAGATTAAAAGCCAATGGTTTAGGTGATTAACACCTGTAGCCTAAGAGCAGAGGATTAAGTAATGTGGCCTTTGTTTTAACTCTGCAGGAACTGTGGCTCTAACTCCAAGCCTGCTAGTTGAAGTCACAGGAAGAAAAAGGGACACTTTCAAAAGTGATTTTAATCTTTACTTCTAAATTCTCTCTAAAAGAGAAAGTTCTCTAAGAAAGTTCTTCTCTAAAAGGTTCTCTAAAATATTCTTCTTCAGTCCTCCTTAAAACGTCCTCTTACTATCTTGGTCCTCAGCTCTAACACATCTTTCAGAATACATGATCACATGGTTAAAACGTCACCACAAATTTACACATAAATTCAAATCATAACTTGAAAAAGAAGCTTACAACACAGAATGTTTACATGCATATTCATTAAGAGTAATTATCTGGCTAAACATTCATTATCTGTCCCAAGCTCAACAGGACATGGAGAGTTAAAAAAATAAAAGTTTTGTGACTAAGTTATTAGTGAAGTTTGTATAAATAAATCCAGTCAATATTTTATATTCCATCCTTGCACCTATACTAAATCCTTAGTTTCCTTTTTTTCTGGCCTTTGGTTAATTGTATTACAACCTCTTGGAATTTGCTCTAAATTGTAAATGTCTGCTAGCTAATCTCAGAAGCAATTAACTCCTGACACTTGAAGACTGGCAGAGTTCTCATTGCAGTTTTGACTATCAGAGAGGACTTAAGGGCAGTCCTACTATAAAAGAGCTTAATAATTACTAATATAATTTTAGGAATTCTTATAGTATCATCTTAATAATTAAGAAATCATCTATTTATCTGTATAGGAAGACAATAGATCTTTGTTGTTCTGCAGAGATCTGCTCAAAAAATGGGTTAATACCTAGTGATTATATATGTGTGCATGTGTATTATAATATATTATATATTGTATATTATGTATTATATATTATATATAATAACAGGAAAAGCATATTAATAAGAGAAATCTTTTCTCAAATGTAATCTCCTCAACCTTGCAAATCCATTATTAACTTTACAGTTCATGTTGGGATCTCAGGAAGATCACCTAGTTTTTAGCTTCTCCTTGATGACTCCTGGCATAAAAACATGTTTAGAATTTTTATGGATTTTGTTTAAATAGTAAAGTATTGCAGAGAGACTCTCAAAACTACAACAAAATAAAAAAGGTATTTCTTCTATTATTTGTGATTCTGAAACTTCACATTTAGGCATTTCTCTTACTTACTATTCTATTTCTGTGAAGAGATGTTATAGCCAAGGCAACTTAGAAGAGGAAGCATTTAATTGGGGTCTTGCTTATAGTTTCAAAGTGTTAGATCATGGCCATCATGGCAAGGAGCATGGGAGCTGGCAGGCAGAGATGGCACTGGAACATCAGCTAAGATATTTTATGTTCGGCACTTATTGGGTAGAAAGAATAAGAATGAGTCTAGTATAGACATTAAAAGCTTAAAGAACATATTAGTCAAAAACCTCTATTAACAAGTCCAAACGTCCTAATCCTTCCTAAACAGTTCTACATACTGTGGGACAGTGGTCTGTGCAAGCATCCTGAGCCCAGTCGAGTAGTAAGCCTAGAACCCCGGATCCCCAGTGGGCAATATTTCTTCTGCCTGCAAGGGACAGAAGGTGTTCAGCTATAACTCCTCAGGGTCCAGGTTGCTTGAACAGAACACTGCCCCACAATACACAAGGGTCAAATCATTCAAATATTTGAGCATATAAGGGGCTCATTCTCATTCAAAGCATTATATTAAGAAACATAATTCCATCTCACTAAGGAAGGTAAAAAGAAAGGAAAGAATTCATTGCTGTATACAAAAGACTTTGGAGTTCATATGTCAGACTTGCTGTCATAAATTTTCTTCAAGAAAGACAAAGTATAATATTCCTTATGTCATTTGTACAGCTTATTTATTTTTATCTTTTAAACTTAATTTTTAATGTATACTTGTGTGTGTGTGTGTGTGTGTATGTGTGTGTGTGTGTGTGTGTGTGTTGTATATGACTGCTTCTAACAACTAGAAAACAGTGTCCAATCCTTGGATATGTAGGTGAATTTGCAATAACTATTGGGGAGACTCAGCCATTTCTGGAAGAACAGCAAGCATACTTAAGTGCTGAGACAGCTGTTTCCCCTAAATCATTTTCATAATTTCACTTATTAAATGACTATTAGATATTAGTACAGTCAATTATCTTATTTTACTATTCATGACTTAATGGAAATTAGGTCAAATATTTAGTATTTCAGCTCCTACTTCCCCTGACATTTTTTGTTATTAGCATTGTCTGTAGGCAGAATTAAGATGCAGGCCAGCCTTCAGGAAAAAACAAAAAAAATCACATCTAGATAATTTCAGGCCAAGAGGCAGAAATGCAAAGAGAAAGTGAAAAGTTTGCCTCAAGCAAATAATTGAGTCAGAAAATAGAAGGAAAAAAACAATGAACAGGAGCACCTGTGAGGTGGGGGAAACGAAGGAAGAGACCATTATTATCAGGAAGTATTTAGTGTCAGTCTGAATGCGGAAGTTTTGCAGATTTCTAATAAGATCTGGCTTGGAGAGCAGGACATGTTTAGTGAAAAGGAACTTTTTTTTTTTTT
>NW_022196894.1:78665230-78681216 GCF_008632895.1 Mastomys coucha
GAAAGAAAGAAAGAAAGAAAGAAAGAAAGAAAGAAAGAAAGAAAGGAAGGAAGGAAGGAAAGAAAGAGGGAGGAAGAAAGAAAGGAAGGAAAAAGGAAAAGAGAAGAAAACAGGTGAAAGGAAGGGAAGAAAGTAATATTTCTGGTACTTATTGTTTTTGATAGTTAATTTTAAAATTGTATATCCTATTCCGAAATGCAAGTGATATTACTGACCATTTAAATTTAAAATTTTTTTACATAATTTAAATTGTATATAATTAAAATGCTCTCCACCCTTTACTGCCTCCAAATCCTCTTGTATGTCCTCCTCTGCTTTCTCCAAATTCACATTATATTATTTTCCATTAATTGTTGTTAAGTATCTATATGCATATGCTTAAATTCTTAAAAATATAAATATACTATAATCAATCTGTATGTTGTCACTTGTATACATGTTTACAGAATTTACCACTTGGTATTGGATAACCAATTGGTATATTCTTCTAGAATTTAATAGTCTTAAAGTAATTAATATTATTTCCAATAACAACCATTATACTATTTCTCTTAACAAATTCTATGTAGGGAAAGAATTTTATACATCTGAGGTAATTAACAATAACCCTACTTTGTTACCTTGCAAAAAGGCAATAGTTGTCTTTTATATTTTCCAATGATTTGTCATTTACAAAGACCTAATTCCATAGGTATTTTTAAATTTGTCTTAATCACATATGTCCTTTATTATAGAACCCATGGATTTTAGGGGATTTTGAAGTGGTTTAAGTCAATCAATCCAATTTAAATAAAATTAATATTTTTATGATTTTGTTTTGTTAATGTGTTTTTTGAGACAGGGTTTCTCTATTTATACCTGGCTGTCCTGGAATTCACTCTGTAGATGAGGGTGGCTTCAAACTCAGAAGTATGCCTGCATCTACCTCCCAAGTGCTAGGATTAAAGGCATGTACAATCACTACCAGGCATAACAAAAATATTCAATTAATAGACATTCCAGATTCATTTTGTTGTGTATATTTATGTCTTAGTTAAGGTTTCCATTGCTGTGAAGAGACACTATGACCAAAGCAATTCTTATAAAGGAAAACATTTAATTGAAGTTGGCTTACAATTTCAGAGGTTCAATCTGTTAGCATCATGGCAGGAAGCCTGGCAGCATGCAAGGAAACACAGTATTGGAGGAGCTGAGAGTTCTACATCTTAATCTGCAGGTAGCAGGAGATTGTCAGTTATACTCTGTGAGGCTTAGGCATATGTGACCTCAAAGCCCACGTCTATAGTGGTTTACTTCCAACAAGAAGGCCACATCTCCTTACAATGCCACTCACTATAGATAAACATCCAAGCAAAAGAGTCTATGGGAACCATTCCTATCAAACTATAACCATTTATAAATAATGATGTGATCTGTGTGGGTGGATAGGTGTTTCTTTTGATAAATACAACTGGATTATGTTTTTAGAAATTTAGAAATATATAGTAAATTATTCTGAAATATTTTTTTGCAGAGTTTGTATTGCTGCAACAAAATATTCTGACCAAAAGCAACTTAGAGATGATATTTTTGTCTCAGAGCTTACACTACTGTGTGAAAGGAACACAATACAGGAGTCAACACAGAAACCTGAAGACAAAACTGAAAAAGAAGCTATGGAGGAAACTGCCCACTGGCTTTTCCCCCAACTGCTTGTTCAATTTATGTTTTATACTATTTAGAACCAAATCTCCAGTAGTGATATCACACCTAATCCAACTCGATGATAAGAAAAATTCCTGCATCTGTATCTCAGGGAATACTGAAGAGGTACGAGAAACTTTTGAAAGCCAGAGGACCAGAAAGTCTACTTCGAGTTTTGTCACAGAGGTGACAGGGAAATATCAGCCATAAATCTTCAACACTGTGGTGTTGAAATAAGGCTTGACAAAGAACAAAATGAATAAACATTCTACCAAGGAAAGTTGGAGGTAGTGATTTCATGGGGCTATATCTCTAGACAAACAAACACAAGCATGTAAAGAATCATGAGAGCTTGGTAAATAGTGTCTTCTTTTGATGAATCCCATATTTGGTTTTCCAATATCAAGTAGCTAGCCCTCAAATAATACACATGCAAGATAGGTTTTCACTATCTCTTATTTAGAAATGTACATGAAAATAACAATAAGATACCACCCCATTTAACATTAAATTAGCTCACAGGTTTAAGTGATACATTTGTACATATATTTATATTCATATCATTAACAAAGAAACCCTCAAGTTAAGAGAATTCAATAGGGGTTTATTTGGAAATGATTGTAGTAGAGAGAGGGAGGAAAATGACATAGTTCATTTTAACTAAAATTGATATAACTTCTAATGAAGGCAATGTCAATGTTTAACTAAAAATGCAATTTTCTACCACAACATTCCTGAATACATTGTCACCCGATTGTAAGTTATGAAATATTAATTGCTGAAAACATGTCTACACAGGAAAAGTTAGGTATTCATACCCAATTTTCAATATTCATAACTCACTCCCAAGAAAAGCTATCATTTTTCAATCATTGTTTACACTTATCACTATACATTTCTTTAATAGTAATTATTGTTATAGTCTGATGATTTCATGTGCAAAATGAACTAATTATGTTTGACAAGGAAGAATAAAATTTAATTATGACAAGACATAACAGGTTCAAGAGAACATTCGCAGGAGTATGTATTGTATATCTTTCATGGTTTTTAACTATTATGTACAGTGCTGCTGAGAGAGCCATTTCTCCTGGTCTATAATCACAAATCTTACAGTAGAACTTATCAACAACCCAATTACAAGAAAGCAGCATGATTAAAAGTCAGCAAATACCCTAAGTTGACAACAACAACAAAATAAACATAGACAGTTGAAAAGTAGTCTTAAAGGTTTTCACTATCTCTTTAGAAATGTACATGAAAATAATAATAAGATACCACTTCAATTATTTTGCTTATTATAAAATAGATAATAGGTAAGGGCTAAAAAGGCTACAAAAAAAAAAGTTGTATTCCAGTATACTTTGGGGAGTACTGTTTTTTATAGGTCAGTTGTTATGGGAAACAATATAGAGATTTAACTCCAAAATTAAAAGTAGAACTACTGTGTGATGTAGCTATTCCACTGATGATATATGACCAAAGTAAAATAAATGCACATATTAAAGTTATATGTATTATTTATATTAGTCAAAATATGGAATCAGCCTAAGTGCCTCTAAATTGATGTCTGCATATAAAAATTGTGGTATATATATAAACTTTGAAAAACTAGTTTATCTTTTTATATAGAAGGAAGCAATCTGTCATTTTAAGCAGTGTGGTTTCCCATAATGGTCTCCATCTGTTGCAAAGAATACCAAGAGCTACATTTACCTGTGGGTATAAAAATAAAGTTTGGGTACACAGTTATGAATTGCACTGGTTTAGTAAAGTGGTCATAAGAGGGTTGCCTCTAAGATATATGAGCTCATTACCCCAGGGGACAGGGTTTGGCTGTTTCCAATACCAGACATGATTCTTCCACTGAGCCCCATTGAGCAGCACTTATTTGAAGTAGTCAGCCGTTGGTTACCATGAAGACATGAGTGCCACTGCTGTACCTAGGGTTACCTAGCCCTGATGATCATTGATGGGGTTGCTTAGCATTGCCACGGAGTAGGACTTCTTCCCTTGGATGCTTGCATAGCACCTTCTATTGCTATGAAACTTAGTGCTGAGAGAAAGTTTCCAAGTCATATCGGAGCTCTGAGTTTCCAAGGCCTGTATCTGAGGAGTAATGGCACCTTTGGAATCAGAGATTTATCTTTAGTACCTGGGAAACAAACAAGGACTTCAACAATAGCGTATTGTTCTGGCAACTACTTGTACTCTGGAAACAAAAACAGGAAAGAGGGGTTCTCATGCCTAATACAAAATTTCAGATGGTCTATGGCACTTGGTGGTGAGCGCTTGTGCAAGTGTGCGCATGCACACACACACACATACACACACACAGCATGTAATGTAAGAATAAAATAATATAATTTATTATGTATTGTTCAGACGTCCTTAGTGGCATTTTTCTGTCTTCATATATTGACTTCCCCCCTGAATTAATTCTGCACACCCCTTTTATTTCTTCTCATTATTATTCCCCTCTCTAGTGCTCCCCTCAACCATGACTTCTTTTTCCTTTTCTGGGTTCTATTTATTCTCCATTTTACCTACTTACATACAAATGTGTGAAGCTGCTAGAATATATGTGTTCCACATTTCTATTATCCACTTATCAGTTGAAGGGCACTTAAGTTGTTTTTATTTCTTCGCTCTTTTGAATAGCTCTTTCTGCTGCTTGTTGGGTCTTTTGGAGGGCAGTCATGATAGCTCTCTTTATAAAAATCAAAGATTTTTATAAGAATCATTGATTATTTTTGTTAAATAATATTTTAAAATCTCATTCTAAGTTCTACATCATGGAGTCTTCCAGAAATACTGGCTATTTATTTTTTAATTCTAACCAATCAATAGAACATTAACAGTAAATTTAGTTCTAAATATTTTTTCTTATTTTAATGATTCACCTCTTTTTATTTGAACTCTGTAAATATCCAAATGCCATATATTTTCATGAGCCTTAATATTATATAAAAATTACAAAATTAGGGATTTAGAAATTCTTTTGAAGTATTTTATTTATTTATGTTGCTTAATATATGTCTGTATGTTACCTGAATGCATTCTCTGTGGGGAGTGTGGAATTTAGTGAAACTGAAATGGTAAAAGCTTTGTGGATGCCAGAATCACCTCATGGACTCAGGAAGAAAAGTTATTACCCTTATCCACTGAGCCATGTCTCTGTCTCCTATTATAAATGTTTTATGTGGGTAAGGAACAATTACTAATATTTGTACTAATGAAATGGTGAGATTATAATGTCTATTTGTATATTATTGTTTTACAGATGCTCCTAAGTTTGTTTCAAATCAGACAATGTATTACTCTTGGGAAGGAAATCCAATCAATATAAGTTGTGATGTGAAAGCAAATCCACCTGCATCAATCCACTGGAGAAGAGAGAAATTGGTCTTACCAGCTAAAAATACAACTCATTTAAAAACTCACAGTGTAGGAAGAAAGATGATACTCGAGGTATGCTTTTACATAAACATCAATAATGATATTTTTAGCAGATATTACAAGAGAATAGAATTAAATTTCTATAATAACACATTGAAATATTTATATAAATTATATATTTACTTTTTAAATTTTAATTTGTTTTGGCACAACATTCTATTTATTGTGAGTGATCTGTCTTCATATATCCAGAAATATTTTTCATAAATTCACATTTTGAAAGTAAAGTATGAAAATGTCAAAAAGAATAGGGAACTGATATAATACTTTAGTTTTTAAAAGTCAGTTGTTTAACTTTAATGCTGACAATGCCACTGACTATTTGTTTAAAACTGTTATTCTTTGGCTGTCATATAAAAGCTATTGTTGGTTAATAATGTGTAATTCTACAATATGTTCCTAAATATAGCACTTTGAGGGATATCAATGATTATGTATATGTTGGAAATATTTTAAATTTCACTTAATATTTGATAATGTACATTTGGTTATTTCACCTTACATTTTGGGAAGCTTTTTAAATCTTCCACTTTTTTAGTTTATTACTTTTCTAACCTTATTACCAAAGTTTAGAAAGAACAACTTAATATCAGATTTATTTAGGTATAGTGTTCCAGACTGCTCTGGTAGTAGTAATTTAGCATAATACACCTGGACAGTGCTTCAGAAGGTGTGACAAGGTAGTAGAGAATTATCTTTATATTAGATGAGAAGTAGAAGGCAAGAGACAGTTTGTACCAGATGGCCTTTTATACTTTTTGTTTTCAATTTCTTTTGTCCTGGTCTTAGACTTCAGGATGGTGCAGCCCAGATTAAGAATTCTCTCAAGAAACATACTCACAGGGACACCCACAGAGACATTGTCAGTCAAAACCAAACTTCACACTGACTTTCTTGTAAAAACCATTGTTTGAGGCTGGAGAGATGGCTCAGCAGTTAAGAGCTCTGACTGCTCTTCCAGCAACCACATGGTGGCTCACCATCTGTAAGGAGATAGATAGATAGATAGATAGATAGATAGATAGATAGATAGATAGATAGATAGATAGATAGATAGACAGATAGATAGATAGACAGATAGATAGATACATAGATAGATACATAGATAGATATGTATACATATATATATCCTTATCTTCAAGATATATATTATATCTGGAAGAAAAAATACATTATTTGATGAAAGTTCCATATTACTTTCTTAGAAGGCTTAGTTAATTCTTCCTTTCTTGTTTGTTTCCTGATTTGCTTTCTTCATTTTTTTCCTTGATTTCTATTTCCCATTTCTTTCAATCTGCACTCTGTTAAGTGATTTCTATTTTTATTAACCATAACATAATAAAGTAATTACTGATCATTAACTTGTAAAGCTTAGCTTCTTGGTTGCTTTGTTCCATGAGTGTGACAGTCTATGAATTCAGCCTTTTATTTTTTGTTAAGTTCTCAATTCAACATCCAGCCAGTTTTCTTCTTCATAAACTGAGCCTTTTGAAAATGGTTCTAGAAGAAATGTCTTTTTCATAAACTATTATTTTTTAAAACAAACAAAAACGCTGCTGGAGTCACAATCTGTTATGTTTCTGTTGCTTCTGTGTCGTATTGATGCCTTAAACACCATCTTCCTTGTTTAACATCCTAAAATCTTTCTCACATGAGTGTGGGATAAGAAAAAAAGTTTTGCTAGTATATTTGTAATAGAATGAAATTAGCCTGGTTTATTAAAAGTCATATATGAAGATAATGAGCTTCTAATTTATCTCAGGATCGTTAAAGGGAGTTAAATAGGAGTACTAAACTGTTAAGTTATGAACTTTCTTTAGAGGGACAGCAACTAGAAGTGCTGTCTATACTATACTTGTTCAGAATAATCATCTTCAATAGACCTCAAAATTGTGCTCTTTTCAATAGCCTCCCATTACCATAAGATGATTTCTTCTCTCTTTTAGGATCAGGTTGGAATTAATGGTCATTTCTTGTTATTAGCATAGCATCTCTTTAAGTAGTTACTGGAATTGAAAATGATATGTATTACCATCATCAAATATCTTTGAAGAATTGTGACTGAAGAATTCCTGCACATTAGAATTATACAGAGTTAGCCCCAACTTTCGCCAGTTAATACCATGAATGTTAACGTAATTATAGATTTTAATCTATGAAACTGAGGTCAGATCTTTTCCTAATCAAATAGAAAATGAAACCAAGGTAATTATTACATATTTAAAAATTCTGTTTATAGCATTTTCACAAGAAATCCTTTTCTTGTAAAATATATTTCATGAAAAATTAAAATTATGCAGGTCTGGAGATAAACATTGAATTCAAAATGAGGCATAATGGCTTACTTATATTCTCAACACATCAGAGTCAGAGGCCAGGGAATCACAGAAAGTTCAAAGAGAGCTTGAGTGAGCTTAGAGTGAATTTGAGGTCAGCATGGAATACAGAACAAGATCATGCTGGCAAAAGAAACCAAAACAAAAACTAGTAAAGAAAGAAAACAATGTAGAATCTATTTTTAGTAGTAACATTCTGTTTTCAACATTCCAGTTGCTTTGAGTTTATATTGACTCCAAGATATATTTTCCACATGCTTTGCAAATCAGAAGATAAATAATTTTGCCATTGAATACATGCATCAAAATGAATACATTGGTCCAATTGATGAATTGATAGAGCTTGAATCACTTCAACTTTGAATGCCCAGCTTGGTGGATTTGTCTTTAAAAATCCTAGCATTCATTATACAAACTGAGCAGGTGGCATTTATACATTTAGAAATATAGCTTAATTGTAGATTTTAATCTATGAAATTGTGGTCAGATTTTTTCCTAAATAAACAGAAAATGAAACCAAAGTAATTATTACAGAGGTATAAAATTCCTTTTTATAGCATCTTCACAAGGCATTCTTTTCTTGCAAAATATATTTCATAAAAAATTAAAATCATGCAGGTCTAGAGATAAACATTGAATTCAAAACATGTATGCATGTGAAAACAATGAAAGAGAAAAGATGCAATGATTTGAAAGACAGAAAGGAGACTATATTGGTGTGTTCGTAGAGGGCAAATAAATGGAAAAATTATGTGAAAGTTAAAAAATTGGAAGTCTCAAAAATAATAGTCATAAAATATGTTTGCATTATTTGTGAATGTTGGCTGGATAAAGAGTTCTGTGAGAAGTTATATGAAAATAATTGAACAACTATACAAGTAGTAGCTGTGGTTCAGATTTTAAAATATTCTTCATGCTTTAGCACTTTCATTTTTATTAATATGATTATTTTTAGATTGCCCCCACATCAGACAACGACTTTGGACGATATAACTGCACTGCTACTAACCGTATAGGTACAAGATTTCAGGAATACATTCTTGAGTTAGCAGGTGAGTAAAGGATAGTAATATTTAACATTTATAAAATAACTTTATATTTAGATGGAGTTTTAACTTAGTAAAGTTTTATTAACTAATTTTACATGTGGTCAACAATATTTTTAGCTTTATAAGTCATAATACTAAGAATTATTTGAAAGAATAAACCAAGGCTTACAAACTAGAACAAAAACATTTGCATAATGAACAGTGAACACTTAATATTTGAAGTTCATTTTGAATTTAATTTCTTCTCACATATATATGTGAGATTTTTAAAATAGGTAATGTATATTTGAGATAAAATTATATTTAAAATAATGTAAAAGAATACTTTGACATATTCATACATTAAAGTACTCAAAATTAAGTCAGTTTTGCTGAAATCTAGTATAAATCACTCAAGAGTCCTGAGTTTCCTCTACAGAAGATGTGCAAAAATTCCATGAGGAGATAATGTAATAAATATAGTTTAACATTATTTTTAATTTGTCATCATAGGAAGTACTTTAAAATTGGCAAACCTATCATATATTTTATTAACTAACTGATGAATTTCAACACCAATAATGAGAAAATTAGACTTCTGGCCTATGAGAGCCATTCAAAAGGGCACAGAATATTGTCTGTGATATTTCTTCCCGCAAGCTTGAGGTAAATCTAATCTGAGGAAGCATGATACTTAGGAACATGTCTCCAGTGTAGTAAGCAGAAGCCAGAGTTCTCCTCAAGTCAATATAGTCCAAAGGCTCAGACACAAACAATTCTTCCATATACTTTGGCCATTAATGTCCTATAAAGTTATAATATTTTTAAATACAATGAAACTTTGAAATAATCTAAAGTAAATTAATATACATAAATATAGATATAATTGTATGAGAAAAAATAATGTGATATTGAAAAAATAACTATTTGTGGCTCAAATATTGGTAATAAGTGACATTTCAGATATTGTATAATCTCTCATTGATAGTAGATCTTTCTAGAAGTTGAAGGCATACTTTTTATTCAAAAATGGTATAACTTATAAAAAAATTTTAAGTATGTTAAAAATGTCAAACATTGTCTTGCACACGATGATACTCAATAGTAGCATTCTGATTCTATATTGTCATAGCGATGAAGCACATAGAGACCAGCCATATACATTTATGAATTGTACAGGTTATACCTTATGTTCTGCTTTGTTATTTTTTCTGTTGTAGAAAGATGGCTTGATAAATATATTAGGGCAGACATTTTCAGCTTAATTGACCCATGTTTAACTGTGACTACAGGTCTCATACAGTTCAAAGAAATTCATGAAATATTATTTTCATCTATTTACCAGATGGAATGGATATTCAGGGACTGTGAAACATATATTTAAACATGTGTGTGTGTACATATGAATAATATTATGGTTTAACAATGATCATGAGAACATGTAAAAGTTAAAAGGACTTCCCAGAGTAGGTTGCACCAGCAAACATCATTTCTATTTGCATCACCATTTTCTCCTCTGAACATAATGGATCAAGTTTGCTTATAATAATATTTACTTACTTTTGTTTATTCTGCTAGTAATGGAAAGCCATAATATTGTATGTTATAATACAGTGACTTTGTTCATATATACTATATGTAATGTTATAATCATGATAATAATTCTTTAAATATTAATAAATCTTCTCTTGAGTTCTTTTATTGGATAGTTTGAGTGAATGGTACTAAGAAAGCTATCATCATACAACATATCCAACAGCTAAAAAATGGGCACCTCAATTTGACATTGAGGTTTCTTTGCCATGTGCCACAAAAGACATTAATAGGTCTATCTAAATATACAAGTTTGTGTTTTCAAACCCCCAAGCACAAAGCAAATGCTCAAAGGTAGAAGATAGCTATTATTACAGTCTTAATGTAGTCCATACTGGCCTATTTTATTTTCAGTAGATGTTAATGTGGCAATGTATTTTTAGTTACAATATACAAATTTGATATCATGGGTCAATGTTTGGTGAATAGAAAAGTACCTTGACTATTTTAAGCATTTAATTTTTATAAATAACATTTTAAATTTTTTTCTGGTAACTTATTTGACATGTTTTTTCCCTCTTGCTATTAAGTGAAGTCTCAGATACTGGCACTGAACAATTGATTTTTTAATCCTCAGGTCAAGGCCTGTACTTACCATTTTTAAGGTTCAGGTTGTCATATTTGACTCATCTTTTTAACCTACAGAGACTCTGTCAAATTCAATGTTTCAGTTTTCTTTCCAAGATTGATTTAATTCACAAATACCATAAAACTTCCACTTATATTTCCATCTATGTCAGAGATAAAACTCTAGAAGTCACTTTGAAGAGCAGCGACCTGATTCGAGGTTAAGCTGGGTCAATTGAGCAGAATTTTGTAGATAGAGAGTAATAGACAGTCCAGTGGCCTATGTGATCAGAAAGCATGGTACTTTAAAATAGGTCTAAGTTACTTCATTTGAAATAGTCAGATTATCAACTGATTCTAAACCTGGTTCTCTCTATGAAATAGCATGGAAGGTATACACATTACTATATATTTAGAAAATTCATGAAGTAGACAGGCATGTTCAGTGACTAATCACAAACGCCTTTGATTTTCTACTTATCATACTTTAAGAAAAATACAACTTATGTTAATAATGATTTTCTTTAAAATCTGTTTGAGCAGTTTCTAAGTACGAGTTAACCACTTGTTCAACAAATATGTGGAGAGTTTCCTCTAGGTGCAAAATACTCTTTTAGATCTCAGGGATGAAAGGTTGAACAAGAAGGACACCTGGTCATTACCTAAGTTTGAGTTCAATGCCTATGAGTTTCAATAGAACTTGAAATCAAAACCTTGGTAACAGGAAATTGATTTCTGATAGGTGTTCCTGGGAAAGCTTCAAATAGATGTCAGCTTTTGAACAGGGACTGAGTAAGAAAGAAGAAATGGGGCCAGTAAAAAGGGAAAGACTATGAGGGTCAAGGTGACATTGACAACAGAAGTGCTGTGCTATGAAAGAGTAAGAACTACTTTGAAATGAGCCGTTTAGTGGAGGACTGCAGAAATATGTGCTATGATCAGCTCAGAGTTTGGCAATGTGAACAGACAAGTAATGAAATATCAAGTCACAGATTTCTTTTAAACATTTTTTATATTTTTTGTCAAAGACATAGAAGATTAAAAATTCTTGATGTTTATTTATAGTGCAGAATTCATTTATTTTGCAACAACAACAAGAGACTGCTTTAAGGTCAGGACACAGTGTGGACAAATGCTCTTTAGTGATTTTCCTAGACAGTTTTGATTCAATAAAACACATGGATATATAGATAAATCGATGATATGTGATAGAGAGATGAAAGATGATAGATAGATAGATAGATAGATAGATAGATAGATAGATAGATAGATAGATAGATAGATAGATAGAGCTACCTGTAATTTTTCCCCAATATACAAAGGGCTTAATGTGTGATACTTTATTGTCTTTTGAGACATAATTGATGATTCCAATTTAAAAGGATATATGTGTGCATATGGCTTATGGGAGTATCAGGACTTACCTGTTTATAAAAAACAATTCCCATTGACATCTTGATAGTAAATGAGCAGTGCAATGGAAAATATTAGAAACCAGGGATAAACACAATAAATTACCACGCTTGAGTCATTGTACTGAATACGAACAAATAAAACTGGAAATGCAATTTGTATATCCACTTCTAAGGAGATCTCATGAAGATAAATAATCAAATTCTATTAATATTTCAATATAACAATCACTTTGAACTTTGAATTCCGAATTTGAATTTCGAATGCTGAAACTTGAAATTTATAAAACAATTTATAAGGACTCAGATGTGACTTACGTTGACATTTACAAATTTTCTTAATCTATTTTCATTGAAAAATAACTTTCATACTATATCTGTAATCATGCCTTTTCCCTCCAAGATCCTTCCTAGTTCTGTATGTACCCAGGTTTAAGTATTTTTCTCTCCTCCTCCTTTAAAAAATAAAAACAAACATACAAAAAAAAAACCCAAAAAATACACATGCACACATGAAAAACAAAAAATGGAAACCAAAATATACTATCAAAAGAACAATAGACAAAATAAATAAATAAATAAATAAAAATGACATAATTACTACATTTATGTCTGGTTCATTTCATATTGGCCAGCTACTCCTTATCAAGAGTAGCTTACTCAAGAGGCCAATCTAAAGTATAGTTAATATACCTTTTAGAGAAAACTAGTTATTTTTCTTTGTCAGTTAGGGATGGAATTGCATACCCATTTCCACCTTGCAATGCCAGGAACATATCTGGCTTGTTTATTTGTAAACCTCATGCATGCCACAACTGACTCTGTGAGGTCACACATACAGCAGTACTGCTGTGTCTGGATGACACTGTTCTCTTGGTGTTATGGATCATTTCTTGCTTTTATAATTGTATAATCTACTTTTCTGCATAAATCCTTGAGTGGTGAGAGGAGGAGTTTTATGTAGATATCCTATTATCATATTTATTGTCTTTTAAAAAGTACCTTAGGATGGAAAATATCTTGTGAAGCATCCTGTCTCACAAGCAGTTCACCCAATAAACTCTCACATAGAATAAAGAGCAAATGAGGTACTTAAAGCTCCTTTTGTGAGGCTCTTAATCATATACATCAGAGTTCTGCCAGTACTTAAATAAAAACATCTGTTAATATTTTCAGATTGACAGCTAAGTTTCAACACTAAAAATTGAGAGACATCAGTATTAATATCAGCTCATTATTTAAAGAAAAAAATATGTGTATGCCTTATTAGAAATAGAAGTGACAGTCTAAAAGAACCAGATGAAATCCATCAGTACAGTTTATAAACTGATACAGTTTATGCCTCTTACTGTTGTTGTATGCCTTTGTGTTAGGGTACTTTTTGTTACAACCCACTTGCCATTTAGGACTTCATTCAGACAAGGGAGTTTCAATTGTTATCATAAATAAAATAAACTGATTACAGATCCTCGTCTTAAAAACCAAATGAACAAAAATACCATAGTCATTATGTAGGTTCCAGATACCAAAACAGCTCCTATGAGATCCAGAGTTCAATGCTGAGCCATTGACTAGAGCTGGCTAACCTGTTGCCAAACTGCCACATTACTGTGTTGTATCCATACCTTATACATTGATTAAAACATGGATTGGGGATCTCAAATGGGCCCCCACTTTAGTGTCTGCAGATGCTGTTGTCTATGTGAGCCTCTTAAAAAAAATAAGAATGAGATGCAGTACTTCCACTAGTCAAAGCTGTGGGAAACCACTATTCATTTAAAGTGCCAAAATGCATATGGGCAAGGAATACTTGGAATTTTCGTTCCATGTGATAAAGGAGAGAACTATAAAAGAGAAAACTATGGTAAGTAGGATCCTAAAAGATAGGATCTAAGTTTGGATTAAACAAATCATTTATAAATGTCAGTTTCTTCTGATGTCACAATACTACTCAATGTGTTGTTAGAGTCTGAAGAAGGAAAAGGTGGCTCAGAGCCTTTGTCATCAACTCCCCATAACTCTGAGATATCTAGTTCTTAGAAGTGAACACAGTAGCAGGATTTAGGAAGTACATACCCAGGAAGATGTAGAACCTTATGACTTCAGTCATTATAATGTTGCCTTACAATTTGTATCACATAATACAAGATGTCCAGCTCTAGTGTACCTAGCTTAAGAATGGACACATAGAGCATCTTTAGCAAACACACATACCACATCACAGTGGATGGTAGGGGCCAGTGAAGTGCTTTCCTCCACAGTAGAATAACACAAAATTAACTGAATTTTGTTTTGTTTTGTTTTATCACTTTTATTCAACATAATATTGGAATTCCTAACTAGAGTAGTTATGCAGAGGAATTTTAACTCACTTCCAACTCATCTCCAACTTATGTTTGTTTTCATAATCTTATATTTAAAATCCTAAATATTCCCAAACAAGCTGATAGAACAAATGACCATAAAAGGCAACAGAATACAAAAACCAATAAACATACTAATAAATAATATTTGTATTATGCTAGCATTATCCACATGATTGAAAAATAATTAAGGAAACAATTCCTAAACAGCTAAAGACAAAGAAAGATATATGTATTTGAACAAGCAGAGGGAATATCTGCACACACACACACACAAACACACACACACACACACATACAAACTATAAACTATAACTTACAATGCAATGAATAAACAATTGTATATGCTTTATTCTTGAGGTGGAAGTATTCTCATTTCTTAAAAGACCCAATCTATGTGAAGTTATATATAGATTCAATATAAGCTCAATCAATGTATCAATAAAAAGGCTTCATAGAAAAAATTCCTAAAACTCATCAGGAACATAACAAGACTCCAGAGCGACAAAAGCAATCATAAAGAAAATGAAAAGAATTTATTGAAAAAATACACTTGAGAAGTTCTGCTTCACAACAAAAGAACACTCAGCAGTTCTCTTCCAGTTCCTTACTCCTGCAATGTATGTGGCATGTTTTGTTGTGTAATTTCAAGTAACGTTTTTCGGAATGACTGGGAAACACACGGTTGACCCTATAAATATTTTTACATCATCTTTGCAGTTCCTGTGAATTTCAAAAATTTCATTGCAGAAAAATTTTGGTTATTTCATTTTTTTCTCATATTATTTATACTGACATTGTCCTAATTATTCCTAAAGACATTTTTAATTATAAGAAAAAAGATAAATTTCTACCTAGACTACTTTGAGATTTACAGTAAGCAATTAATTGATTTGTACAATAATATGCACAAGATAATTTAATGATAACTTAGTAATTTAAACCCAATATTGTTAAAAATATTAATTTTAATTGGTGTTAATAATGCTAGGTTTCTGTATTGTTTATGTCAAGTTTTAACTTATGTTATAAAAATTTGCAAATTCTGTGTTCAGTACTTGAGGTTGAAGCAGACCTTGTACATATGAGACCAGTCCTTGATCTGAACACTTCCTAGTTTCCATTTGAGTCAGGATCTCATTAACTTCTCAGGTTGATCTTAAGATTTCATTTAACACAAAATATCCTTGAAACTGTAGTGCTTTTCTCTCAACTACCCCAAAAATGTGGGAGGATGGGCCTTAATTCTTGGCCCAAGCTAATCATATAATTGTTGGAACAAACAGAATGATTTAAAAAATACGTTCATGTTAATGCTTGGATTTGTTATTCTTAAAATTTAATGTCCTTTATGTATTTGTTTCTGTGTTTATCACTTTCTATAAATTGTGTGTACATGCGTAAACACATGAATAGTCATGCCGTACTCTCTCTTTCTCTCTCTCTCACACACACACACACACACACACACACACACACATACATATCTGTGTATATGTATATATATATACTGAGAGAGAGAGAGAGAGAGAGAGAGAGAGAGAG
>NW_022196894.1:78681226-78690370 GCF_008632895.1 Mastomys coucha
AGAGAGAGAGAGAGAGGTAAAGTCTTAGTTGATTATCTTTAGTAAAATGCAATTTACAGAAAACGTAGAAGCAAATATTGGTTATAGCAATTGATTTCCCCATGGATTTTTTTCTTTTATATTGAATAGACATTCATGTCATTGTGCAAGGTTTATAACTGAAACTCATTAAGGAATATTTTATTACTCACTAAGTAATTCATTTCTAATTTAAACATATTAATTACTATTTTACTTTATTTCTAATTCTTGTAGCAAAATAAGTGTTAGTAGTATCCATCCTCACTGTCCAGGATGTTTTCTTCATAGATGTTCCCTCTAGTCCCCATGGAGTGAAGGTTATAGAGCTGTCACAGACCACAGCCAAGATCTCCTTCAATAAACCTGACTCCCATGGAGGTGTGCCTATTCATCACTATCAAGTGGATGTCAAAGAAGTGGCATCAGAAACCTGGAAGATAGTCCGCTCCCATGGAGTTCAAAGTGAGTTATTTATTTCAATATATAGTGAATAATAAGTCTGATATTGATGCACCTATATAAATAACTTATTTTTCTTCAGTTCTTTTCTTTTCATGCAGTCAGGTTGGGAAATCAGAGCCACTTTCTTATTTTACTTAAGAGTCACTTTAATGTAGAGCTGAAAATTTTCCTTGTTTTAGTTTTCAGAGAGTGAAGTTTTATTTTAAAGATTTGGGTATCAAACACTCAATTGTCTATAAGCCAGGTCAGGTATCTTATATTGTACTACATTTGCAGCTATTTAAGGCATCTACTTTAAGAAAAAGAGATAGATAAATTGATTTACTAAAGGAATGTTAAGAGAAAGTTTAATTGTATCTCGTCATGAAAAGACAGTTGCAGATGTAACACATGTGGAAAATGAATTCTCTATAATGTGTTCTTATTTTTATTTTCATATATAGGTCAGAATGAGATATCACAAAACAGTTAAATGGTCTCAGTACTTATCAAACCATTTATACAAATTCATAACCCTATTTAGTTTGTCTCTAACTTGTGATTTAAAAACACACATTTGAATAATAGAAGTTTCTATCTCAAGTTGTGCAATTAAAGGCATTTCTCATTTCAGTACAAGCCATCATTGAAATTAATAACAAATTACCTGTGTACATGCCAGTTAGATTATGAACCTCTAGTCAAAGTATAAAAGAGTGGGGATATCAGTACTCTCTACTTTTCTCTGTCAGATTTCTGACTTGACATTTTTGAAGTGTTGAAATACAATGACTGGAATATTCTGAACAGACAAAGGGTACATAACACAACATAGAAGGAAAATGAAATTGTACATATCTCATATCTGAATAGTTTCAATTTCTATAGGATTAACAAAGTGATATTTTGCAATAAAAATACAGAAATCTTGCAATTAATTGGTCATTGATCATTGACTTTACACATTTCATACTGTTACAAATAGGTGAGTGAATATTACTTCTTTAATTTTGGTAAGGTATTAGTTTAATCAAGAAAACTGGGAACTCCACAGTATTTCTCCAAATAGGAGCTTACTACAAATTCTATACTTGTGTTCTCACATCTAAATCGAAGGATGGTTACAGTTTGATTAAAACACAGATCATGCTCATTTCGGGTGGCAGTTCTTGCTACTGTCATTGTTTAAAGCTGATAGGTAAAACTTTTTAATTGCTTGGCTATTGGGGGAGGTTTTGTTTGTTTGTTTGTTTGTTTTGTTTTGTTTTTTGTTTTTGTTTTTTGAGACAGGGTTTCTCTGTGTAGCCCTGTAATCCAGCTGGCTTCGAACTCAGAAATCCACCTGCCTCTGCCTCCCAAGTGCTGGGATTAAAGGCAAGCACCAGCACTGTCTGCCTTTTTTTTTTTTAATAAATCACAGAGATCTCATCAAAATGTTTTGTTTGTTTGTTTGTTTGTTTATTTTGCTCTCCATTATCCAGTTGCCGTTACATAGATGGAGCTAGAACATTTAGTTATCCTCTGAACCTAGACCATTAACAGATTATGAAGAATGTCTAGAGGACAGTCTGACAATTGGACAATTGGTTGGCTTCAGCCAAGTATACAGTGGAAATATAACCATTGCAACTCCCCCAGCATACCTCAGGAACAAGGTCAAACCAAACACTGAGATAACAATAAACTAATTTTCAAAATATATTGACTTGTAAACAAATTGTGTATAATTATTATGACATTTTTTAAACAAATTATTTTTGTGTTTCAAGTGTTTCTAAATATTTAGAATGGGCCTTTACCACATCAAATTTGGCACTTTTGCTGGTATCAACCTTGTTCAGTTCATGTTGGAGTGTTCATATTTTTTGCTGCTTTATTTACGATTGTTAGGAAATGGAACTACCTGAGTGTACTACACCCAAGGAAAATATAATTGAATGTGATACATACAGACTATAAAGTGTTATTTGGTGGTAATAAAGAATGAAATAATCAAACTTGCAGGCAAATGGATAAAACTAGACAGGGAAGATTTGTAAAATTTCAAATTAATGAACTTCTGGAAACTTCTATTTTCCCTTCACATTTTGGATCATGTTCACTGTTGCGTAACTCCTACATTAGCAGTTTCCTGTGCTAATATGAATGGAAAACAAGTTAGCTTTATGGAGCATTAAGTGTATAAAAATTTGAATGTTTTTTCACGTTTATTCAATATGATAGATGCAGATAACAATCTTGAATAAATCCCTTTCCAAGTTTCATGATGTTTTTAGAAGTTTTATGTCATTTATATTTTAAGTCACTTTTTACCCGTGCAATCTTTGTTTTCTGAGAAATAGAAGGGATTTTTTGATTCTGTATCTTTTGTGTTTTGTCATGTCATACTGGTTGACCTATGCCTATCATATATGAGAAGATAAATGGGGTCAGGTATAGTGAGAAGCACAAACATTAACACACTAGGAAAAGCTGAAGTTATTTTACATAGTTAATCATTGTTCGACTTAACAAGCAATATTGTCATAATCCTAAAATAGAGGAAACATTTGCTGTAACTAAATGAATGATTCAACCTAGTTCTTTCTTTTATCCCTAAGTATGTGACAATTTAGTTCCTTCAGTTGGATTCTTGGAGTAAAAAATCAAATCATTTTAATCACAATCTCCAAATATCCTTAACTAGCAATATCTTAGACATACATAGGGAGAAAGAACCTCAGTGAAACCATTTGATTAGGCTGCATGCATTTCTAGGAATAATCAGATATATTGAAGGAGGATGGGATGGTTGTCAGGGGAGGGGGAAAACATGATACGGTCAGAAGATACAATTTCAATTAGGCAAAATATATTTTAGGATACATTGATAGCATGGATCACTGCTTAACAACATTAAATTTCAAACTAAATAATAATAGAGGTAGTATATCTAATAATACATATTGGGGAAGTAGGGAGAAAGGAACTGTAGGAATGACCAATAGTTTATGATATTGTGATGTTGATTTCATAGATGTCAACTTATCTAAAACTTCATCAGGCACATATAAAGTAATAAGAAATTTAGTTTATTTTTAACATATGACTCATTTTTGTTTCCTTTTAAAATGGTCCATCATGCCTTATAAATTATAACATTTTATAGGTATACTAATTGTGTTAGGAGCCAAATTTTCTTTTAATTCTCTCTTACTTTTCTAAATAACTTAATGATATACAATAAATTAACTCTAATTGTAAGGATCTTGAATCATTACTTATATGTTTCTTGTAAATTTATGTTGATTTCTTCAGAACGACATTAGTGAAGTTATTGAAGAATTCTCTATTTATCATATGTTCACACAAAAGAATTTAATAGATTGCTCTAGTATGTTGGTACACACTTATTATTTCATCTCTCAGGTTCTGAGTACTCTTCTCTTCCCTCTCTTCCTCTCTCTGTCTCTCTGTCTCTTCATCTTGCTCTCTCTCTCTCTCTCTCTCTCTCTCTCTCTCTCTCTCTCTCACACACACACACACACACACACACACACATACACACACAGTGCTTTCCCTGTCCTTTCTAAGCTCCAAATAAGAGTAGATCATATTGACTAGTTTTCTATTGTTCTTAGTTATATTGTTCTTAATTATATTATATTGTTGAAGAAAAATATCTTAATGTACATTTTAAGATACAGTATAGGGACATATTGTAAACAGTGAGTAATATTAACTTCACATTGTCATGGCCCAATAATCACTAATACATATTAAAAAATAACATGATACACCAATTCTTCAGTAAAGATTATGCTGACCTAAACAAGGAGCCCCTTTTACTGAAAGAGATGAGATTATTCCATAAGAACATCTATAGATGTCATCCTCCAGTAGCTGAAATGTTATAGTGGCATCAATCCGAGTCAGGGTACAACGCGTTTATCCTGCTGTGTTCCTTTAAAGCCATTTGTTTATACTCTCTCAGATCAACCTGAGTTTCATTTTTTAAAGGATAAGATTTCACTTTTACATAAACAATTTAAAATAATCAGTGTTTAGAGTTATCTCTAAACGTATACAAATTTACTACTCATAATGGTCCCTAGTACTTTAAAACTTGTTACAGGAATATTTTCTGTGATTACACTATTTCTAACATAAATGTGCCTGAAGGAAAAAGCTAGCCTTTTTAAACGTCTATATTTCATATGTTAAAGGAGAAATTGACTGTAAACGTCCTTCTGTCTGTGTTAAATGCAAGTGTAATAAACTCTTATGTACTTCAAGGGAAGGAGTGAAATGCAATCCACACTAATTCCCTATCTTCAGGGAAAGAGATTTTGTTCTAATTTGCATGTTATAAAGGACTTTCTCCTCATAAAATTCAAAACAAGAATATGTGGAACTGTTTTTATTGTACACATGATTTTGAAAAAGAGACTAAGTTTAGTTTTCAGGAAAGAGTGTGTGTGTGTGTGTGTGTGTGTGTGTGTTTGTGTGTGTGCACGTGCATGCGGGTTTAAGAACATATGTGCACACATTTTAAAATAAACCACATTGGTATGCATTTTCAGATTCTAACATAGGTAGTAAATTGTAAAATAATTTCATTAATAATTTCTCAGCTGTTACAAATGGTCTCACAAATTTTAAGGTGAAGATACAAACCTATACTCATTCTGTGTAGAACTTGGTCTCCTACACAGGGTGATATTGCGTATCAAATACCTTTCTACATTTCAGCAAAATTCATGATCTTTTTCTGTACTTATACAATCTTATTAATTAGAACAGCACTTTGAAGAAATAATGCTAATTTGTGTAGATACGTCATCTGTGATTGGTAAGAACCTGTGAATATGTTATAAATGCTGTGTAGAAATTTAATCCCCAGGAAGATGAGCAAGTCCATAGCTCCTTGAACTAGAAATAAAGAGCTCATCTCAACACTCCTTTTTAGAGTCCATGAAAAATTTAAAACTCCTCAGAATTATAGCATAAATATACTATCGAAATTTTTAGTGCCAGTAACTACTCCTTGTTGAGTGGACTATACCTATTACCTTGATAATGCATTCTTTGTTAGTACACTAAAATCCATCCTTACTAAATATCCTATATATTAAAAAAATTTAATAACCAGAACTTTAGATCTTTGATAGTTATGATCATGATTATTTATGATTTTTTATTACAGTAAATTTAAACAGTGAAAGTTTAAGGGAAATAAAGTACTTGCACTGCACAGTTATAGATTATATTGAAATTCCAGGGCCTTCTTTATGTACAGCCATTATACAAAATATCCATATGCTGTTTTGACATTCATGGTGAAAAATGTTTTCAGAAATGATGCTTTTCATACCTTTGCTTGGTTTCTACTCCCTGCCCCCACGCTTTACAAAACATAGAATGTACAGCTAAGGGAAGAGTTATAAGAAAGCAATAGAAATATTGTCTAAAGTGTCAGGATTGATCTGTTTGTGGAATATGCAGCTAAGGGAAGAGTTGTAAGAAAGCAATAGAAATATTCTCTTTAACGTGTCAGGATTGATCTGTTTGACAGTCACAGCAGGATGAGAGTAACTGAGAACAGAGAGCTGTGATGAGTTAAAGACACAGCATTCAGTTAGTGGCTTGTTAATAAGCTACGATTGTGACTACTTTTCCTTCAACATGTAACTACTTTGTCTCACTCTTGACAATGAGGGGTTATATATGTTTTCTTTAGTAGTTTGTTTATTATAAAAGTGTTCAAATAGCACAAAGTTTAAATAGCCACACATAATACATACATAACTGAATTTTTCATGGATGCATATATGTACATGTATGATAATTCATCATAAGTGTGTACATATCCATGGAAGTGAGTGCTTTGTTTGCCTTAGCATATTAACTTCTGCCTAATATTATGAGATCTGTGGTTATTTGTCCCATCCAAACCAGTCTTTTTATAGCTCTGACTGCTTTTACATTATTCTTTCTCACATGTTTACTTTAAATCAATTTTTCAAATATAGTTCTGTATGAGCTGTATATTTCATTTAGGCTTTGTAGCATTTTTATTGAACTTTATAGTAAAGTTTTTAACTTTATTTTTTTATAAATAATCTTTAACCTTATTTTATTATTTAACATATTTTAACAGATGTTTTCACTTTTGTCCATGAAGTTATTAATAGCCTTGCTTCTTCTTTTTTAGAGTATGAAATATGGATCATTGAACTCTACATTATCTCAGATTAATGAAACAGTTATTTATGTATAATTTGTTTATTTTCAGACAAGATTTGATTTGAAATTAACTTTTTCAGGTACTTACTGAGTTACCACCATTCTTATGTCAAATGAAACTGTAGGTTTTTTTCTAAGTCATTTGATAGTTTCTTACTCAGAGTTTCCAGAAAGACAATGCACTAATGCTTTGAGGGCTTAGCTTTCTAGATGAATAGAAATGAATAAAGATTCAAAATATAGGTATATGTTTCAGTTCTCCTTAAAATTAGCCCTTAGTGTTCCTACTATTCTCTCCTACTCTTCAGACCAAAAGAGAATTTGTGTCCATTTCATGACCCATATGCTGCCACTGGTTTGGTTTGCCTGGTAGTGGTGAAAAAAAGAAATGTTTGTGCCAGCAAACAAAACCTTCCTCGTTTTAAAAACATGAACTCATTAATGGAAATTTAATAATTTATGATAGGATGCAATAGTGAGTATATTCCATGACGCTGCTTCAAGTACTAAAAGGGTTTTTCTTCCCCAAAATTAATTTTTAAGAAAGAAATTAAAGCCAGCAATTTTCATGTGGAATTATGGCATGAGATCTCATGTTTGACTGCCACTTGTATACCATCTATACAGCTGCATTCATTCTGTGTTCCATAGCTTCATCTTCCTAAGATAAGTAGTCATTCCTCATAATTCTACAAATATTTATTTTATTTTTCTCAAATTTGCATACAATCCTGAATCCTATATTCATTTTAATTTATAGTTTAGCAGTATTTTTACCTCATATCTATAATCTTCAGATAGTTATATTTTCTCCCTGAAGCAAATATGAACTGAACACTTATGCATCAAGGATACCCACCAATACTTCCATTTAAGCAGACATGCAATAGCCTGTACACACAAGAATTAGACCTTATTAAAACTACTAAGGGTTTAAAACTTATTTTTACTATAATTTGAGTATAGAACAAGGAAGATCTATGTCCATTTAACAAAAACATAGCGAATTGACCTCTGGGTACTATGAGCTTCCAGTCATGTGTTCTTGGCTAGACTTTCAGGATTGGACATGCTTCCTCCTATGGAGCCAACCTTATTAAAATAAAATAAAATGAAACAAAGTAAAGCAGTTGGTTTACCCTTATGTCATTCCTGAATTTATGAGGTTCTCCAATGATAGTAATTAATATCACATCAGTTTTCTTTTGGAATTCTACAATGTATTATGAGATTAAAACATCATTGGAGGTGCCCAAGTTATATTCTAAAAATTTATTTTTTATATAAATATGTACATATGTATACACAGAAATGTACATACAGGAAACATGTTTCTGTTCTATTTAATCACTAAATTATTGAATGAAAGTAATATTTTATTGTACTAATAATCAGATACATGGGTATCTTCAGTATAAAAGTCAGTAAGAGTACAATGTTTGTGAACATTGGTATTTCATTTAGCCTAACTTGGTATGTCTAAACACAAGGTAAATTCCACATCCATACTTTGTTTTAGACTCTTAGAGATATGATTTGACTTTTTGAGAAGTTACTAACTCATAACTCTTATATATGTGAATACCTCCATAAGGTTCATATATGATTGGGCTCAAAATAATATGCATTTTTAATGCTGGGTTGAATTGGAAACTGAGATTTCAGGAATGTTAGGTAGCTTCCAAGAATAATAATTTTCAACTCTTAATAAAAACGTCCCTGAATTTCTTACTATTTCAAAAGATAGTGTTTCCCATGAAAAATGTAAACATTGTGATCTTTGAGCCTAAAAACTTGGGTTTACAGTTAGATTTGCTCCGTGTCGGGATCTGCCCTTATGCTCCTTTAGATGCAAACAGCTTTAAAACAGCAAGGGTTTCTGGAGTAAACACCTGTTCTATGGCTGTTCAGCAAACATCAAGTATTCAAATTTCTTAATAAATAGAAAATGAATAATGTAACAGAAACAGGTTGTACTTGCCCTTGTCATTAAGCAGGTGGTTAGTGCCATTATTTGCATATTCATAGGCTTGTTACACATTTTCCTTTTCTAGATATAGGGGAAATTAGCACACATTTGCCTTTGGAAACCAATTAGTATTAGTAATTTATTCACCTTCGCATTTTATTAAGCTCCTCTAAATGCAAGTGAATTTCATGAGGGAGAATTTGATGCTTTTTATATCTGCATTATAAATTGGTACAACAAATTAGATCGCATGATTTCTTCCCCAAACTCCACATAATCTTTCACTCAATCATTGTCTTTTTAAAATGAATGTGTTTGCCATCAGAGAGAAGAAAAACTTTCAGCAACACAGCTCCATCAAAATGTCCCAACTGAATGCCGGGCAGTGGCGGCACATGCCTTTAATCTCAGCACTTGGGGGAGGCAGAGGCAGGCAGACTTATGAGTTTAAGGCCAGCCTTGTCTACAAAGTGAGTTCCAGGACAGCC
>NW_022196894.1:78690380-78768040 GCF_008632895.1 Mastomys coucha
CAAAGCAAAACAAAACAAAAAACACACACACACAAAAAGTCCCAACTGCAAACCTTCATAAACAGGATTATTTCATTACTTCTCATATTCTGTAATCTAATCTCTGTATCCACTGGAGTGTGATTTGCAGACCATAATTCTCTGAATATAAAATACCAGGCTTCAGTTGTTCTGTATAAACTTCACAGGCGTTGCAGCTTTAGTAAGTCAAGACATTTCAGTTTCCAGGAAGCACTCATATGGAAGCAGCTGATGCATGTAGATGTTTGGCCGTAACATTTTTTCGCCATGATTTATTATTTCAATATATGGTTGTATATTAACTATACATAATTTGGTTTTATAAGGACATTTTCATAGAAATATAGTATGCACTTTGGCATTATTTACTCTCTTGCCTTCCTTTGCTGTACTAACTTCTCTTCTGTTATTCTTGTCCAAATCTCCCAGCACCACAATATCATTTTCACCTTCATAGTGTGTGTGGGCCTGCCTCTATATGTGTGTGTGTGTGTGTGTGTGTATGTCTACTTGTGTGACTCTGTGTGTATCTGTCTCTGTTCATATATGTGTGTGTGCATGCACATGCATGTATGTTTGTATTTGTTTACATTATGTGTCTGCATATACAAATGTGCTTGTTGAGTCTGATATATATATATGTGTGTGTGTGTGTATACACACACACACACATACACACACACACATTATATTGATGGAAGCCAATAGTCCTGCTAAGTTCATAGTTTATGAGATGTTTTTACTTATTATCTCAAGATGTTGGCTTAGATATTGAATAGTGCAAGGGATCAAGGGATGGCTGTTCTGGAAGGCTAAAACTAGCCTAGTTCCTATCTCTCTATAACACATAAATTCCAATTAATCCATCTTGTTATGTCTAGAAGACCATTCCCAACCCTAGGAAAGGTTTAATATAGAGGGATCATATAGGACTGAGAATTCTACCACTATTTCACCATGGAGCTACTCGCTGTGTGTCATGCTAATGAGTTCTATACTGTAGACTTTAGCCTCTTATGGACTTTCGTATCAGAATACCCACATCACTTTTCGTATTTTGACATCCCCACATAACTTTTCTTTTTATTCTTCTTCTTTCCATTGTTGTGTTGTACTCATTACATTGTCACACCCTGCACATCTAAGAGTGGACAAAGTGAGCATCCTTGCTTAGTAATGATTTAAGAGGAAATAATATCCCAGCATTTTTTGTGATGTCTATATATTTGTTTTTTATGTTCTCTATCATGTTGAGAACTGTTTCTCTTATTTCTATTTTTTCTTTTTTGTATTATGAAGAAGGGATGCTGGCCATTGTAAATAACTTTTTCTGCAACTATAAATAAGATCATGTGAGTTCTGCCATTGACTCTTTGGACTGACTTATGCTTTCGAGACACATCTGCATCTCTACAATTTGCTTCATCTTTGCATCTACACAACTTAATCTTTATGAATGAACTTTTTGAGGTGTTGTAAAATTATTTATTGAGAATTTTGGCTATCTCATTCTTTGTGACATTTTTCTGATTTTGACAGAACATTACTAGTGAATATATAATATGAAAAGGATTGGTGTTTTTCTTCTCATTTCTTTTACAGGAAGTTTAGAGGAGCTTTACAGTTGGTTATTCTTTAAAATAAGAACTTTTAAAAAACTCTACATGTTTTTAACAGTGACAACTTCTAAGCTTGGATATTTCACACACGGGCAACATTTTATACCTGCATTAATTGAGTCAATTTTTATAATTTTTAAGAATTTATATATTTATGTTCATTTAAGAAAATACTAGTAGTGATGTATTATTTTGAAATATACCGTTAATATGTTTAGAGTTATTTAAAATTTATTTTAAGAAAAATGAATATATTTTCAGTATTGCTGTAGACAACCATCTACATAACACTGTTAAATTGATTGTTGTTTTATATCAAACAACTTTTATAATAGTCATTTTTATTGTTATAATATTTTATAAATTTTAAGGAATATGACAAAAAATATTGTAGGTATTAAAGAGGGGGTCTCTGGGAGGAGTTGGGGTACAAAAGGGAAACAAGAATGTGATTTAATTCTATTTACTTAAAATATGTTTTTAAATGTTAACAAATTCAGATAAATTGAAATCATGTAACTTTTCTCATCATAATGCAATAAAAGCTAAAAAATAAAGAATTTATACCTTTTGTTAAGTTACATATGTAGTAAAATTTCTTTTATTTTTCATGTTTCCCAGTGTATTAAAATTCAATTTTCAGTGTATTATAATGATTTTCTTAATATGATTAGTATCTGTTTTAATGTCTTCCTTTTGTCTGTAATTTCAGCATTTATTATCTCTCTTTACATTAACTTAAATAAGTACTTTTTTCTTAATTAGATTAAATTTTTCAAAGAAACATTTCTTCTTTTTCACTGGTTCCTTGTTCTTTTCATTCCTATATCATTAGCTTCTTTCCTGCTTCTTATTATTTTTCTCTACAAATTGTAGTTTGGCTTATTATTGTTCATTGATATCATATTATGGTAACCTGAATTACAGCAATCATTTATTCACCTTAGACATCTTTTTACTTTAGTCATTTATAATTATCAATGTACGTCTTATTGTTGCTTTCAACTTATCCCTGGGTTTTGTTATGTGCAGGTTTAATTAAGTTTTTTTCTTAGAAATGTATAATTTTTTTCTTATATTTTCAATAACCCATTTGTCATTCACTAATATGTTGGTCATTGTTTATACTCGTATATGAACACAGGGATGAAAACTTAGGGAAGTTTGATACTATGTTCATTTCGCAAAATAACACTCCCTTCTGGTACCTACTAGCTCCTGAATCACACAATGTTGAACAGACTTACAGTGCTAGGCATGTGTTTCTTCCTTTGGAGTGGACTATACATTCAGTCATTTGATTGCCTTCACTATTGTAACTTGCAGCATGCACAGGTGGACCAGCCTGTTGTTGACTCTTCTCTTCAGAAGCCTGCATAGTACCTTCTGGTACTGTGCAAGCCAGCTGGCAGGGAGGAAGGGATCAGAACAGTTTCTGTTTGAGTTCCTGAAGTTCTGTAACAAACATGTGCAGGATCTTCAGCAACATGGACTTACCATTCATTTTAAATAGGACAGCAAATGCAGTAGTCACAGCTTTTATTGTAAGGGGGTTTTGGGGACCGTACACTGTTATAGATATATCCCACATCCGGTTCTGGAATTGTTATTGGGTAACTCTAGGCTTACTAGCAGTGCATTCACCATCCATGTAGGGGTGTTAGGGTCTAAGGATCACCAGAGAATCATTCCCCAGACTCAAGTAGTATGCAAAAGCAAAGAGCATTTATTCAGCTGAATAATCTGCATTCAGGGGCCTCCCCATTTCGTAATGGAGACACCTGGTGGGCTCACAGGACCAGCTTTTATTGTCAGTGGAATTCCAGGAGGGTATGTGTCCTTTTATCTTAATTGGTTAGCTCTATCTCTAGGGGTCTTAGTAATGCTATAATTGGTTACACTCTGAAGAACTCCTAGGGGTCGGGGCGCTTATTCATTCTAGGTACCAATTTTTCCTTTAGGGCAGATGACAAAGATGTTCACAGATTTGCTGCCCTCAGCTATAGTTGGCTGATTATTTCTAGGAAACAAACTTAGACCTAGTCTCCTCAACTGTCAGTTTGCAGCCTGTCATGAAGTCAGCCTGCCTCTGAACTTAGGCCCTTCAAGGATCTGCTATTCAAGTGTTTTTATTTTGTTTTTAACTTATAAAATAGTAGGTTTCCATATTTTTCTCCATATAAGGAGTTTTGAATGTCTCCCCTTCTGCCTTCCTCTCTTCTAACCTTCCTCAGACCTCCTTCCTGATTACAGACTTGCAGTTCTTGACACTTTATGCCTAACACATTCTGACATCTCACCTTCATAAAGGCCTTCCTAGCTGTCCGCCCTTGAGTAGACTGTATTTTTAACCTTCATTCATACTCAAAGATAAACTCATTACTCTAAACATTTGTAGTTAAGATTCACATGAAGGAGAACATGTGATAGTTGCATTTCTTGGACTGGTTTAAATAATTCACTATTCATTTCAATTCTATCCATTTCTTACAATTTTATAATCTTTTTTTTTTTTTTTGGTTTTTCGAGACAGGGTTTCTCTCTATAGCCCTGGCTGTCCTGGAACTCACTTTGTAGACCAAGCTGGCCTCGAACTCGGAAATCCACCTGCCTCTGCCTCCCAAGTGCTGGGATTAAAGGCGCGCGCCACCACCGCCCGGCACAATTTTATAATCTTATATTTAATGCTCACTAAAATTCCATGCTATACATATATCAAATATTCATCCACTGATCAGCGTCTAAGCTAGTTCCATACCTCATTTATTACAGATAGAGTTGAAATGAACACTGATATGTAGATGTCTCAGTTGCAAGGTATAATCTGTTGTGTATATGAGAAGTAGAAGTATAGATGGATTATTTGGCAGTCATAACTTCAGCTTTTGAAGAACACCTAGACTGATATCTAAATTGGCTAAATCAGTTTGTATTGTTCAATCACAATGAATAAAGGTGCCTTTAAAATAAAACTATTAAAAAGTAAAAAGTAAAATATATCATCATGCAAAAATAAATAAATAAATAAATAAATAAATAAATAAATAAATAAATAAATCTCTTCCTTGATCAGTGTGGTAGAACATACCTTTAATCCTAGTACTTGGAAACCAGAGACAACTGAAACTTTTTGAATCTGAGGACAGCCTGGGCTACATAGTAGTTTTTCCAGATTACAAGAGCTACACAGTTAGACTGTGTCAACAGCAAACAAACAAAAACCAAGGTTTTCTTTCTTAGTTCTTCAGAGAACATCACTTCCTTCTCAGAGTCATTTTTTTTTAATTATTTTTTATTAGATATTTTATTTACTATGGTCCAGCTGCATATGTAGCAGAGGGTGGCCTAGTCAGCCATCAATGGGAGGAGAGGCCCTTGGTCCTATGAAGGTTCTATGCTGCACAGTCATCTCTTAAATTCAACTTTATAAGTGGGATTACTGCCAGTTTGTTTCTTATTTTCTAGTGAAAACCTGTTTGACTGGTATGGTATACAATGTCATCTCAGAGCATTCTAGCAGGTTAAGAAAACCACTACCACCACCAAAAACAAAACAAAAATCTCATCTTCAGCATGGATCATCCCTTCTTTATAAGTTTTTTCAGTCCTCAGAATGAATACTGTCTATGTGTACTTAGATGATCTTTTCTGAATACACTGAGTGGATATAAGACTTCATTGTCTGAATGGTTGCTACAGTCTCACCCATAGTAGTGTTCACATTGACAGTTAATTGTTGTCCTGCCAGGGATGAATGAGGCTACGTATATTTGAGTCTTTGCTTCATTATATATTTGCCATTCTCTAGTGAGTTCCACATCAGTTAGGTCCTGTGAGTTGCTCATGCAGCTCTGCTGTTCTCTGAGTCTTATGCTCATAGTGGATGTAGATATTAACTGTGCAGTTTAAGATGTGGTCTGACCTCATTCTCAACTCTTCTTGATGGAACAGTTTAATAGGAGGATGTCTTTTATATCATTTCCCTCCCTTGTAGAAACATAATGCACTTGGATGATGAATATCAATTTTCTTCAGGATCAGCATTGGGAACTTTTTGTCTGTTGTTCAAAGCTTTTCCTTTTAATACTTACTCTTCCCAATCAATATTCAGTTGGAAATGTAGAAGCTAAGTGGATATTATTGCCACAATTTTGGACATTCTACCTTCAGCATTAAGATGAAAAACTAAGTTATATTCCTTCCTATTTTACCAGTGTCAAGATACAAAAAAAAAAAAAGAAAAAAAAATCTCCAAAGTTCCATGATAGCTGCCATGGAGTTAATTCTGAGATGTTCATGCTTCAATGACTAGACCTTGCTTGTAAAATCAATATTCTGCCTTTATTGGCTTCTTCTTTTTCTAAAGCATGGGAAGTTCTAAATTAAAGTGCTTACAAGTTTTTCTTAACTGAGGGCACTATTTCTGAGCATAGAATCTTGTCTTGCTGCGTTATCATACAGTGGGGGAGTGTAAAATAATTGATGTCCTTTGAAAAATCAGTATAAAAGCATGCTATAATTTTTGATGCTTTAATTATTTGCAAATATGAAGATCCTAGTGAGTTTTATCATCTTTGTTAACACAGATCTAGTCTTTATTTTCTTTTCACCTACTCTTAATATTTACACACAAATGAATAAGTCCATATTATAATTAAAATTCCAACTATTCATCATAAAAATTATTATATATGGAAATGGATAATTAGCTTCAGGAAATGATAACCTAAAATAAATGGATTTTAATGACTAGTATAAGCTTTTTGAAGAAATTTGTAAAATATCCATAAAACTGAGAAAGTTTTTTTAAAAAATGTTAAAATACAAGTAATTAATACAGGAAAATGCTATATTTTGTACCTATACACTGATTCAGTTTCATGATTACTTTTTAAAAATCTCAGAAAGTTCTGGTCTAGTAGAATGCACTGGCAGAAAATGTAAGAAGTTTTCCCACCTCATTACTTTGAGATGTGATTGTGAACGTGACTGGCACATATTGAAATTAGACGTTTGATTTAATACTTAAACATGACAGAATGAATTGTAAAGAATTTCAATTACCTGTAAGTGATAAGTCTTTTTTATTCTCTGTGAGCTATATGAATCAAACTTTTATCAATGAGATCGTCTGATCTGTCCTTGTCCACAGTCTCCCATCTTTGTATTTGTCGTTTGCATATAATGTGCTGTGGACAACATGGGGTGCCCACCCAGATTTAGTAGATACTTCTGAAACATACGGTTCCCTTTAAATCAGTATGTATCTAAACAACATGCATGAATATAGAAAAGAAGTGTGGAGAGGAGTTAAGTATGGCAAGCATAGAGGTAGATAGGAGAAGTTGGAGAGACAATTAAAGATAAAACAAAACACTGCATACGGTCATGAAATTATCAAAGACCAAATTTAATCAATGACAAATGAAAGACAATCACTGGTTTAAATCCACTTAAAATGTTTAGGAATTAATAAAGACTGCCAGCATGGATTATGTTGTTTACTGCAATGAGGACTCAGAAACTCAAATAAAATATTAAAAGAAAGCTATTTTATTTTCTAATAATTGAGTCAAATAGTCATCTCAAAATCAATTAAACTTTTAAAGGTAGGCTTGAAAATTTTAGAAAAATAATTACTATAGATTCAATTGGTATATTGTTCCTACACATTCTTTAAGTTAAATCCGACTTTCATGAAGATGTGTAGAAGTGACTCATATGGGCCGTAAGGTTCACACATTCACGAATAGTAATTAGACCTTGTATAAAATGGTCACCAGAGTGGTGCCTTGTCCACTCTACTTCCGGAGGAAAGTGGTATTCAGTGTCTTGAGATTATACTCTCAAGGTCAGGAGAAAATACTTTTAGTGTTTATAACTCAGTATATGCATATTGGTACTATCTTATAGTGTTATATTCTATGTGTTTGAATAAGAACCAGTCCTGAAATACAAGTCCAGTTCTTGCAATAAGCTGTAATGTAACTTGTACTTACCAAATGTAGTTGTCTCAAGGGCTTACTGCTGAATAAGCACATGCTTTCTAGTTCTTTCTAATATCTGAATGGCTGATTGAGTTAAGCTTTCTGGTTAAAACTCTTCTCCAAGCTGCCTGATTTATACAGACTTCTGTCAGGTGCTTACTGAATTGTTGTATCTAGAAAAAAGGCCTCTGAATTCCTTGAACTGAAAGGAACTGCATGAACTCAACAAAGAATCTCTTTTGCTGTTGTTCTCTTAAGACCCTCTCTTTCTTGTGCTGTTTTCTTGAGAGTTGGGCATATCCTATCATTGACTCATTCTGCCAAATCTTTTTCTGATTCATCACTTAATCTGCCCCTCAGTTAGAAATCACTTTCAAATATGACCTTTTTTTTCCAACTAACATTATCTTCATTGTTTAGGATTAGTGTGTATTTACGGAGTGTCTGTATACCTGCAGGAGGAATTAAAGGTGTATCATTCCAGCTTGATCCCACAGACCTAGAAGGTCCTTGGGTGTGATCCCTTGCCAGAGCAGCCATATTGCTGCATAAAATCCCTCTACACACCTGAAATCCATATTACTGCCTTGATACAGCCTTTTTAAAAAAATCGCATGAATGCTTTTGAAAACTGAAAAATGAGAAATATTATAAAAGCCCAAACCTTAAAGAACACTTTAGTATTATGAACATAGTTTTGTTATAATATATAAAATAGAAGATTCTCTGGTGGCCTCTTAATAAAAAAAATGAAGGACACATAGTGGACAATGTAAAATGCCATCATTTTTAAAAGATATGAATGATGAAAGGAACTATATTTCACTCTAGAAGGTCCAAAGAGACAGTATCAAGCTGTAGACTGATTTATGCTGCCTTTTTTAAAACTGAAATACAAAAGAGATGATTTTTAAATGTAAAGTGTTCATCAAAAGATAAAAAGAACTTATGGATTTTGAAAATCATCACCTTATTTATTTCATATATTTAATTTTGTAGGTGATATTTGTACAAATTCATGTATATCTATGTGTATATGAGTTTGAAAATACCCCTGCATGTAGAGGACAATACAAAGACATAAGAAGTAATCTCTACTATATTCCTTCTTGGTTTTGGAGACAAGGTCTCTCACTGAACTTGGAGCTTACTATTTTAACCTTGAAAATGAATAAATGCATTTGCAAAGAAAAAAAACATGTACTTTGAATATCCATAAGAAGAAAGTCATAGAATGAATACCTTTGGCCCTACATAATTCTTGAAAATCAATTCACAATTTGATTATAGTTGACAGCAAGGCATTTATAATGTACAAGGTTAGAAGAACAGATGGAGATTTTCTGAGTGGAATTTGGAAGCTCATTATCTAAAACTCAGAGAGAAGAGTGGACTCTTCTATAAAGATATCCATGAACCAGAAAGCAGGCCATCAGGACAATTCTGATTGTCCAAATTCCACCTTTTAGGGTTTTGAGAAAAGTTTCTGTAATTGTATTTAATTTGTATGTTTGGTTATATGTATATTTGCATATTCACACAAATAGAGGCCTAACAGAGACTTCCTTAATTGCTCCCATTCCTATCTTTTGAGACAAGCTTTCTCAGTTACCTGGAAGATTACAGGCCACCAATCTTCAAGGATCTTCCTCTCTCTGCTTCCCTAGTCCTCGGGTCACAGATATAACTTAGTACACACATCTATTTTATCAATGTATTGGAGATCTGAATTCAGATCATCATGCTTATGTAGCAAGTACTTGGCTGTCTACAAAATTCTGCCTGGCCCAAAATTTTTGGCGTTTAGTGTACTGCTATATTATATATGATTTGACAGTCTAAGAAAAAGAATTACAGGATTGTTTCCCGCATTGACCTGTGAATAGGCCATTGGTTTTTCATTTTCTTTAGCTATGACACAGAAGTCAAGAATACAAAAGCAAGGCCAACAAGTTAGATTGCAGCACATTAGAAAACTACCAAGCAAAGGAAGTCTAAAAGTTAAAGTAACCAACCTAAAGGGAGAAAATATTCTGATATCATATACACAGTAAGAGATTTGATAACTAATAGTGGTTGTCAAAGAGATACAACTGGGAGAATGAAACCACAGTTGTAGAAATCCCCACCTTAGCTTAGCCTGTATGACTGCATGTGGGTCATTTTCTTCATGCTAATTGATAAAACAGCATGTCTTAGGTCATAGTGGAAAGTATCATCCTAATACAGGTGAGCCTAGAGTGAACAAAAACAAAAAGTAATTAAATGTGAGCCTGAGAGCAAGCCAGTAACCATCATTCCTTTATAATCTACACTTCAATTCTGACCTTCATGTTTCAGCTTAGAATTTCTGAATTAGCTTCTGTCCAAGATGGATTGTATCCTGTAAACCAAAATAAGACTTTCCTCCTCCAAGCATGTAGCATTTAGTAGCAGTGGTTTAATCAGGCAACAGGAAGCAAAGTAGAGCAGAGTTTGATAACAGAAGAAGTAGGGTATTGTGACAGAACTGACCATATTATTTTGGTGAAGATTGTGGAAGCATAAGGAACTTAGTCCTGAAAAGTCATTGAGTGCTCAGAGTGGAATGGGCAGGTCCATGTGAGCTTGGAGATCTAGCTTGTTACTTTTCAGCGGGAAGTTAAGAGTCTATCAAGTCTATATGTGTGACAAGAATTTGTGACCTGGACAATCTATGATTAACAAAATGATAGAACTTCTAAATGAAACCTTTGGAGTTTACTGGGAAAGGTTGCTGAGTCAACTGTGATTCGTAAGAGACCAATATCATTGTGTTGAAGTTCTGGGAGATATTTCCTCAGGGTTCACACACAGATGTTCTAGTCCATGGGATCTGACTTCAACTACTTAGCAGAACTCAGCAACATACCAAAATTGTCAACCTGCTCCAGGCATAAAATCTGCAAGCTTGAAGAATTCATGGAGAGTAGATGAGATCATCCTTTGTGGATGTGTTGAAGTCCAAGAAAGTTCACTGATGGAAGTGTAGCCTTAGTTGCTGTTGAGAAATCAGAACTATGAAAGAAGCCACCACAGCATAATCATCAAGGACAGCACTAAGTGTGAAGTTAAGCTTAACTGAGCCTCTAGAATAATTTGTGTATGTTTCAGATGGTAGGGCCCAAGAATTAGGACTGCTCAATTATTTGAAGCCCAATCAATCATGAGTAAATGCTAGATAGGAATATGTAGCATTTTATACTATTGTACTTGGGTTGCTTTCAGATGATTATAATTGTGCCTTGATTCTTCCCTGGTGGGATGTGAAAGTGCATAGCATTTTAAATAGGAGCCTTAAGATACTTTGGATTTTGAATGAAACCTTTAGCATAAAAGTGTTGAAAAATTTAAATACTGGGAATTTTAAATTGGGCTGTATTTTATATTATGATGTTGATATGAATTGGGGTTCAAGAAAAAAGGCTGTTTTAACAGTGATGTGTTTCTACATCAATTTGAAAATGGCTATACTTGTGTTGGCTACACTTTGTTGTCAAAATAGTTCACATGGGAAAAGGTAACCTCAGTTGAGGAATTGTCTCCATCAAATTGGACTGTGTTCATGTATATGAAACATGTTTTGTATTTTATTTTTCATTGATGTAGGGAGAGACAGTCCATTGTGAGTAGAAACATTCTTAGGCAAGTGGGCCAGGGCTATATCTTAAATGTAGCTGAGTGTAATACTGAGAAAAAGAGAGTTAAAATAATTCTGTCATCGTTTCTGATTTAGTTTCTTTTTTAAAGTTCCTGATTTGGCTTCTGCCCATGACAGATTATACCCTGTAAGTCAAATAAGCCCTTCTGTCCCCTGTCAAAATGTTTTATCACAGCAACATAAAGCAAACTAGGACACTGTGATGATGCCCAATATAGAAAAAGGGCTAATGCAATACACACAAAAAGGTAAGTTAATTGATTTGACAAGAAAAGTACATTGAGTATGTGAATAGGGATTCAAACTCACTAATGGTCACAAAATTGCAGATTTAGAAATATGGAAATGTAGACAGTAAATTATTTTTATAAAGTCTTTTCTAGTACGTGACCCTGAGGAAAAATGAGAAGACAACGTTATTAAATGAAAAATGGCATATTGTTCTTAAGATTTAAAATAACTAGTAGAACATGTCTTCTGACTTACTCTTCATTCTGCTGCAGACTGTCTGCAGGATTCCCTTTGCTCACTCTACCTCAATTCTTTGTGTACTCTGCATCTTATTCTAGACTCAGGATTCCTCCAGCTATTTCCAACTATTTCTCAACCCTCCATTCTAGCCCAACTCTAGCCCAGATGTCCATTACCTGATAAAACATTAATGAAAATATTATGTATTTGTACAATGCACTATTCTAATTAGCTAAGAAAAATGAAACACAAAATCTGTAGGTAAGCATAGGTATATTGATGGAACTAAAAACTGTCACCTGGAGATCTGTCATCCAGACCCCAAAGACAAATATTATATGTGTGGTGTTTTGAATATGCTTGGTCCAGGGAGTGGCACTATTAGGAGTTATGAACTTTTGGAGGAAGTGTGTCATGTTGGGTGTGGACTTTACGATCCTCATCTTAATCATGTGGGAGCCAGTCTTTCTCCTAGCAGTCTCTCAGCTTCTCTAGCACCATGCCTTCCTTGATGCTCCCATGCTGCCACCTTGATGTTAACAGACTGAACTTCTGAACCCATAAGCCATTCCACTTACATGTCATTCTTATAAGTGTTGCTTTGGTCATGGTGTCTGTTCACAACAGTAAAACCCTGAGACAATATGTTTTCTCTTATATGTGGTTGTTAACATTTAAGCCTTTGAATCTGGGCTACATTCTAGTAATTTTGGAGTAACTAGTAAGAGACTAGGCAGTAAAGGATCTTCACAGGAAGGGATAATAATATAAACTTGATGATATTTTAAGAGACTTTTTGTTTCATATTCTTTCTATATTGACATATTTTTTTGTTTTATTGGTATTTTGCTTTTTTATCTTGATTTTAAGTTTGGGGTTGTTCAAAACCATTTAAAGTTTTTTTATTTCTTGTTTTTTTTTGTTGTGGCTTCTTGTTTTTGTTTGTTTGATAAGTAAAAAAATCAAGAGCAATATTGGGAATGTGTAAAGTTGAGGAGGATGTATGTTGAAGAAAAATAGATAAAGTATAATAAAATATTTTTAATACAAAAGAAAGATATCATAGAAATACAGAAAATATTGAGTGTTTACCATATGTTATAGAAGTTGATCTAAGTATGAATATACTCTTGTCTTAGTTAATTACGCCAGTGTAATAGGTCAGTGTGACCAATGTAACTTACAAAGGAAAGCATTTACCTTGGTGTTCATATTTTTTAGAGGCTTAGTTCCATGACTCCATAGAAGGAAGACTGGTATCAGGCAGAAAAGCAAGTTGCTAGAGCAGAAGCTGAGACTATGGCCTTAGTGGGAATGCTGTTGGTTTTTCAAACTTCAAACACCTTCCCCAGTGATATATACTCTCCAAAAATGACACACCTCCTAATTATTCCCAAATGGTTAGAGCAACTGGGGAACAAGTATTCAAACATGGATGACTATGGATTCATATTATTCATGTCACCCCATTTGACTGCCTATCTGTCCTAGGCTTGTGCCCAGGCTATAATCCACTTAGTCCTACTTCTGAAGCCTCCGTAGTGTTTCACAATCTCAAAATAATTCTAAAGTCCCAAATTCAGTTATGTTCTGACACTCAAGACAGTTTCTCAATTGTTACAACCTATGATGACACAGAATATCATGATCTAACTAGTACCCTCGGAGCTCCCAGGGTCTCAACCACCAACCAAGGACTGCACATAGAGGGGTCTGATTGTTCAAGCAGCATGTGTATGGTAGAGGATTGCAAAATCGATCATCAATAGGAGGAGAGGACCTTGGCCCTGTGAAGGTTCTGTGCCCCAGTGTAGGGGAATGCCAGGGCCAGAAAGTAGGAGAGGGCGGGGTGGCAGGCATGGGGAGGGAGGAGGCAACAGGGGTTTGTTTTTGTTTGTTTATTTGTTTTTTGGAGGGGAAACTGGGAATGGAGAAATTCGCATGTAAATAAAGAAAATATCTAAAAAAAAAAAAAAAAAAGAATATCATTACCACTCCAATGAGGAGGAAAGAGGACATAGTGAGGTAATACTGCTCTGAAGCAAAATCTAAACCCAACAGGAAATCTATAAATCCTTTAGGTCTATGTGTGATATCAAAGGACTTCAGCTTTGCTGACTGTGGTACATTTCTTACTCTTTGGCTAGTTCTCTCCTGTCTGTAGCTCTCCTTTCCAATAATCTTATCACTATGACATGTTCACCAACTTGGCCTTTTATGTACAATTCAGACATCAGTTTAACAACATTGCATAATTTCTATTATTATTATTAAATGTTATTTCTATTATTATTAAATATCATTATTATTATCACCATCATCACCATTATCGTCATCACCACCACAACCACCACCACCATCATCATTATCATCATCATCATCATCATCATCATCATCATCATCATCATCATCATCATCTTTCAATGGTCCTCTGGCAGATGCCTGGCTTCAGCAGCTTTTCTTAACCTCGGAGGAAGAGGTTATATATATATATATCTTTTATGACTCTAGTGCTAGAAAGTCACGAGTGATGCTGCCAAGTTCAGCTGCCTCCTCGAGGAAGAGCCTGTTCCCTCCTTTATATATTCTTCTCTTTTTATTTTTTGAGGTTTTTATCATTATTTATCCAGCATCCTTATTACACATATTTTCATCTCCTCTTTCTCTTCCCTTCAATATCCGTGAACTATTTTTCTTTAATTATTGCTACGCTATATTTATTTTTAAATACATCACAAATACACACACACAACTGTTCCAAGTAGCGTCATGTTCTTATATGTACATGTTTTTAGGGCTGTCCATATGACATAACTGTATAACCATTTGGAGTCTCTTACTTGAGTAAGAAAACCTCCTGCAGACATGTTAATGTAGTAGCTGGAAAGCTCCCAAATGCTGAGAAAGAAGTCTTATTTTCTTAGTCATAGCCATTCTGATTGTTGTAAGACAAATTTTAAATTAGTTTTAATATTTTTCTTGTTGCAAATGATGGTTAAGAGTGAATTACTTACCAACTGTTTAGTTTGATATAACTTCTTTTCATAAGAATATTTTTATATTTTAGTCAGTGTCATCTGAATTTGACACTATTTTGTCTTATAAAAGCATCATGAATAGATTTCAATTGTTAAATTATTTTTATATATAACTTATGATGAAAAATGCCTTATAATTAGATTATTTTTGATCCTTTCAAAATATACTTTTTAAAATCTTTTATTTATTTATTTATTTATTTATTTATTTATTTATTTATTTACCTTTACACTCCAGATTTTATCTCCCCACCTCCAGGTTTACCTGCCAACTGTTCCACATCCCACACCTCCTCCCCATGCCACTGTTGTCAGAGTATATCCCCACCCCAGCCCCCCACCCAACCAGACCTCTAAACTCCCTGGGGCCTCCAGTCTCTTGAGCGTTAGGTGCATCACCTCTGAATGGACACAGACCCGGCAGTCCTCAGCTGTATTTGTGTTGGGAGTCTCATATCAGCTGATGTATGCTGCCTGGTTGGTGGTCCAGTCTGAGAGATCTCAGGGTTCCAGGTTAATTGAGACTGCTGGTCTTCCTATTTGGTCACTCTCCTCTTCAGCTTCTTCCAGGTTTTCCCTAATTCAACAACAGGGATAAGCTGCTTCTCTCCTTTGATTAGAGGCAAATATCTGCATCTGACTCATCTGCTCGTTGAGTCTTTCGGAGAGCTGTCATGGTGTAGGTTCCTTTTTGTGAGCACTCCATAGCCTCAGTAATAGTGTCAGGCCTTGAGGCCTCCCCTTGAGCTGGATTCCACTTTGGGCCTGTCGCTGGACCTTCTTTTCCTCAGGTTCCTCTCCATTTCCATCCCTTCGGTTCTTTCAGACAGGAACAACTATGAGTCAGAGATTTGATTGTGGGATGGCAACCCCATCATTCATTTGATGCCCTGTCTTCCTGCTGGAGGTGAGCTCTACAAGTTCCCTCTCACCACTGTAGGGCATTTCATCTAAGGTCCCTCCCTTTGAGAATTATTTTTACAAGAAATATGTCAGTAAAAGTTATGTATAACTCAGTCAGTTGCTGGTTGGGCTTCTCAGAGGTGAGCCATGCTAGGCTCCTGTCTGTAAACAACAGATCATCAGTAATAGAGTCAGGCCTCAGTGTCTACTCATAAGATGGATTCCCAATTGGGCCAGTCACTGGACCAACTAAGACAGATGCAGATACTAACATCCAACCATTGGACTGAAGTCAGAGACCACAATGGTTGAATTAGGGGAAGAATGGAAGAAGCAGAAGAGGACTGTGACCCCATAGGAAGACCAGCAGTCTTAACTGGACCCCTGAGATCTCTCAGACACTGCACCAACAACCAGGCAGCATACATGAGCTGATCTTAGTCTCTGGACACATATATAACAGAAGCTACTGTTCTGGTCTGAGTGAGAGGAGATGCTCCTAACTCCCTAGAGACTTGGGGCCCCAGGGACTGGAGAGGCATAGTGGTAGGGGAGCATCCTCTTGGAAACAGGGGAGAAGGAATGGGATGAGGAACTGTGAGAACTGGGACCTGAAGGGGGGCAACAGCTGGGCTGTAAATAAATAAAATAATAATAATAATAAAGTTATATATTAAGGTACATGTCACATATATTGTATATATAATAATACATATCTTTCAAAATTCTATAAAGGCAAAATGGATTTTTTAGAAAACTATAGTAAATTTAAAAATACTAAATTTATACAAAAATGAAGTTAAAAATTTAAAAGTAACTGAAAAGTATTGACCTGAAATAAATATGTACCTTTTTATATAACTTTTTCTTATATACTTTGAATTATCCATGAGAGTATTCTATAATCAAAATAGTGTAATTTTAACATTAGTGATAAAACGAAAATATTTTCATTAAAAGTCAAGTCAGTTGCAAATTCTTATAAAAGTAAAGTCATATTTTAAGGAAATTAAGTGGATGTGAAGGATTGATTTTACTTCTTTTGTTTAAAGAATAAAAACCACATATTAGCTGGAAAATCTCATAGTTTTATGAATATTTATATGTCTTTGAGGAGAATAACAACCAGTGTAATATCCAGTGAACAATTATACCTCAGTTCTAACTTGTCATAAGTGCTTCATGGTTCTTGCAACCCTATCTTTCCTTTTTAAGGCCAGTTGATACCATAGTTCTATCCAAAGAGATGTCTCATCCCCTTACATTAAATGGCAGGCAAACCCTAGAAGTAATCCAGGATTTATGAAATGGAAGGAACACAGCTAATTGGATCATAGACTAGATGTCTGCTTATTTTAATTAGATTCCTCAATCACATTCTTTTGCTCCAAAGGCTTTACATATTCAGTAGCCCCTAAGTCTGTTGACAGTTAAAGGAATGAGATTTATTTGTATGCAAACAAAGATTTATTTAACTCTCATGAATAAAAGTTGATGCCTCCTAAAAGGAGAAGGTAATTTCTATTTTCCTATTTTAGTATTTTTCATAATTGTAAGAACAGGATTAAAAAAAGTTTGTATATTTCTTTCATGTGCTAGCATAAATATACATTTTGTACTTTTAGCCAGAATTTTGTTGTTATAGCCAATTTTTTTATGAAATTTAATCATATTTTACCCAAACTACATTAAATTAGAGAAGGAACCCTGCTTCTTTACAAAATTTATTCCTAACAGAAGCATGTAGGACTTCTAAGTCATGCTGACTTAATGTTGCTGGACAATTCATTAATTTATACTATCCATCCTTAAAGAATATGTAGTAGTTTTTAATCTAGTTACACTCCAATGTAATTCTTGCTGTTGAATTTCTAATAAACTATAGAGAAAGAAATCATCCTACACACCAGTCTCTAGTTTTATTGTCCAACTGTATGGGCACATGGAAGGAAAGAAATCTTTCAACTAACTTTATAATTTGTAGTGTAATTCTCTTACAGAGTGGGCAGCCTTGCATTTTACAAGTGATGGTTAACTTTCATGTTCCACCTTAGGTGTTCAGAAACTCTCTATTCAGTATTATGGCACAAAATTATGGATGATTTAAGGCATAGATCCTCTCTGTTAACTAAGGCAGGTCAAATTACAGACTCAGGCTTTACTTCCTGCAGTCTGTTCCTTTACTTCACTTTAATTGGAACCATATATGCAAGTCTTTTTATGAGACAAAATAATCTCTGGTTTTACACAAATTAATAAGCCTTGTAATAAGGGTTATAGCAGCAAGCTTTCATCAGCATGAAAAACAAACTGACTTCTTATGTATGAACTTAGAACACATGCATCAGTGGGTTGGCTTTCATACTTAGTTGCTATAATTTTGAAGAATGTCTGTAAGTCCACCTACTATTGCTTTCGACCCAGGAGTCTTTCAGCTCAGACTTGTAACAGTATTTGAGTAAATATTTTCATCTTCTTTGTGTGTCTGCACTGAAAATTGCTCTGATATGAAATTCAGCACACTGAGCAAACATGACATGGAACAGAACAGGGAAATGTGATGAAAGATACAAAAGTTACCTAGTAGTATGTCTTATAACTAAAGAAATATAGTACCAATTTGTTAGTCAGAATCTACATTTTTTCACAGCTCTGTGAAGTGCATGAGAAAGGTACCATCTAGAAGAGAGATTGTTTGTAATGTATGCATTGTTCAAGCAAAATGTAAATATATGGTTTTACAGTTTAAGTACCAAACTAAAGATATCCTAGGGTTATATATATTCTAATGAATCAATAGCTTAGCTATTACCAATTTTTAACTAAAAAAAATTTTAAAATATACCTTTAAATTTCCATGAAATAGACACAGAAGGAACATTGCCAAACTCATTCTATGAGGCAAAAATCACAGCTAATACTCATAAAGAACAAAGAAAGAACATTTCAATCCCATCTCCCTTATGAACTTAGATACAAAAATACCCAATAATCAAATATATCCTAGAGGACATCTGGGTCTGGGTTCAGTTAGAGAAGGTGCACCTTACCCTCAAGAGACTGAGGGCCCCAGGGAGTGCAGAGATCTAGTGGGATGGGGGGTGTAGGGTGTAGGGTATGAACATACTAATGGAGACAGGTTGGAGGGGGAGGTATGGGTTGTGGAACAGTCAAAGGGTGGACCAGGTTGGGGAGAAAATCTGGAGTATAAAAATAAAGATTAAATAAAATTTAAAAATACCCATTAAAATATTCAGAACTGAATTCAAGAGCACATCAAATGTCATTCACCACAATCAAGTTTGCAGGGATGGTTCAATTCATGAGAATCCATCAGTGTACTTCATTATAAAAACAAATTGAAAGAAAAAGAAACACACATAATCATCTCATTAGATGCTGAAAAGTTCTTTGACAAAAATCTAACACCCCTTATTGTTAAAAGTCTTGGAGAGATCTGGCATACAAGGTACATACCTAAATATAATAAAAGCAATATAAAGAAAGCCAATAACCAACATAAATTTAAATGGAGAGAAAAATCAAAGCAATACCATTATAATCAATGACAAGACAAGGCTGCCCACCATCTTCCTATCTATTCAATATAGTACTTGAAGTTCTAGCTAGAGCACTAAGAAAACTATATTCTCAGATGTTATGATAGCATATATAAAAGGCCTCAAAAATTCTACAAGAGAACTCTTACAGCTGATAAACACCTTTAGTAAAGTGGCTGGATACAAAATTAACTAAAAATATTAGCATTCCCCCTTTATACAAATGGTAAATGAAGTGAGAAAGAAATTAGGTACTGAGTATCTCTTACAATAGACACAAATAATATGAAATACCATTGTGTAACTCTAGTCAATCAAGTAAAAGACTTGTTTGGGAAGAACATCAAGTCACTGAACAAAGAAATTGAGGAAGCTATTAGAAGATGGGTTGATGGGTAGGATTGCCATAATAAAAATGGCCATTTTACCAAAAGCCATCTATGGATTCAATGCAATTCCCATCAAAATAACAACACTTTTACAAACCTTGAAAGAGCAATTCTCATCTTCATATAGAAAATCAACAACAACAACAAAAATCTAGGGTAGCTAAAATAGTGCAATAAAAGGAATTCTGGAGTTTACCATCTCAAATTTCAAGGTGTACTACAGAACAATACTAATAAAAACCACACAATTTAGCATAAAGACAGTCAGGTTGATCAATAGAATCAAATATAAGATCCAAAAATGAACACACATATCTACAGAAATTTTATTTGTTACTTAAAGATAAACCCATGCAGTAGACAAACAAAAGTGTCTTCAACAGATGGTGGTGGTATAACTGGATGTCTGCATATAGAAGAATGCCAATAGATCCACATTTATCACTTTGCACAAAACTCAAGTCCATGCTGATTGAAGACCTCAACATAAGACCTGATACACTAAATCTAATAGAACAGAAAATAGGTAATAACCTTAACTCATTGATACAGTAGACAACTTCCTGAATAGAACACCATAACTCAGGCACTAAGATCAACATTTAATAAATGGGACTTCATGAAACTAAAAATCTTCTGTAAGACAAATGGCACCATCAATAGGACAAAATTACAGAATAAGAAAAGATCTTCACAAACTCTAAATCTGACAGTGAGCTAATTCTAAAACATATAAAGAACTCAAGAAATTAGATGCTTACAATCCAAATAACTCAATTAAAAATGGGGTACAGACCTAAACAGAATTCTTAGGGAAGGAATCTATAAAGACTGAGAAACACTTAGCAAAATGATCAACATCCTTAATTATCAGAGAAATGCGAATCAAAATTACTTTGAACTCCCATCTTAAACCTGTCAGAGTGGAAAAGAAAAAAAGGTCAAGAGACAACATGGTGGCAAGGATGTGGGACATAGGGAACAATCTTGCATTGCTGGTGAATGCAAACTTGTACAACCACTTTGGAAGTCAATTTGGTGGATTCTCAGAAAATTGGGATTAGCTCTACCCCAAGAACCAGCTATATCACTTCTGGGCATATATCAAAAGATGCTCCACTATACCAGCCAAACTTTCATAATAGCCAAACTGGAAACCACTCAACTGAAGAATGAATAAAGAAAATATGGTACATTTACAAAATTGAATACTCCTCAGCTACTGAAAAGCAATGATATCATAGGAAGTGAAGGCAAATTGACAGAAGTGGGATATATCATCCTGAGTGAGGTAATTCATACTCAGGAAGATACACATGGTATTTACTCATTTATAAATGACTCTATATCCATAGATCCATATAATCTAAGTAACAAGGACAACCCAGGGGAGAATTCTTGAATCTCACTCAGAAAGGGAAATTAACGGCATGAAGACTGCCATCTCCAATATAATCTGATATCTGATGGCCTTAACGATTGTTCACTATTAAGGAATAGGGTCCTCTTAAGTTCTTCACGTTGCAGGAAGGCATGTTGCATCAGGAGAGGTGTGTGGTTGAAAGCCAATGCTGCATAGCTTATGCTGATTGTCCAAAAGATTAATGTGTTAATGCCTTGAACAATTAATATGCATTTTGTATTTTTAAGTTTTGTAGAATTTGTTTTTCTTTCAATTTATGGTATATGCATTGCTAATAAAATTTATAAGATATGGTGAGTTTTTTTTGTCTAAATTGTCTTTTATTTATAAAAGTTGTCTAATATAAAACAACAATCAATTTAACAGTCTTATGTAGATGCTTGTCTACAGCAATATTGAAAATACATACATTTTTCTCAATGTAAATTTTAAATAACTCCAAACATATTAACTGTATATTTCAAAATAATACATCACTACCAGTATTAGTGATTTTGTGATACTGCTATTAATATATCATTTTTTCATTTCCCTCCTCCAAAATATTTCATATAACTCTCTTTGCTCCCCTTAAAGTCTATGGTCCCTTTTAAAACATTTCTTGTTGTTACTTATTTGTCAATACATACATACAATTTGCTCAATCTGTATAATGCTACTTACATGCATATTTTCAAGGTTGACTAATGGTATGGGGTAACCAACTGTTGTGTGCTTCTGGGGGGATGACAACTTCTGCTCTCAACATTCCTTAGCTGCTGGTTATTTCTTTGAATAGGACCAAGGACAGTCTGCATTAGCACATCTTTTGTTATCCCTGTACAGCTCATGGCTTGGCAACCATGTTAGTGATAATTTATGAAACTCTTAATATTACATTAAGAGAAAGCTTCCTTAAACCAACAATAGAATTATAAGCTTTAACATATAATATGCTTATTCTTGGATGTGTTCCCTCTCCATTTGAAAGACTTTATAACTACCCTGATTTATGAATTATTAAACAAAACATTTATTATGGAATTAATATTATATATTCAATTATTTCCATAATGTATTACTGGGGAATTATTCATTGAAAATCTTATCAGTTAGAATGTTTTGACAGAACTTATTTCAACTCAGATGTTTCTTTCTATCTAAGCACCCTCAAGACAAGTGTTTTCTCTTATCAATCAACATTTTCTCAATTACTCTTATTAAAACTAATATCATGGATTATAATCTGAGGCTGTGACAGATGATTTATTGTCTATAGAAAATTTGATTTTCTTTTTAGATAATGCAATTGAGAAATATGTAGAAACATTTCCATATGGAAATTTGCACTTTCTCCTGGTTGTTGAGCCTTGTTAAAGTTAGAAATAAGATTTTGCAGATTTCATCAAAAATAATTAAGTATTTGAGAATTAGATTCTTGGCCTTCATTCTAACATTACATGCTATGTATGTATTTGTATAAAATCAACAGTTACTACACTGTTATAATGCACAATTGTTACTGTGTCAATTAGATTAAATAAATCTGGTTGACTCCATGAAATGTTTCAAAATGTACCAGTCCCGCTATCTTCAAATTTCTTTTAGTTTTTGAGATTGTAACGTAAGAACAAGGAGTTTGCTGAGAGATTGTATATCCATTTGTTATTATCTGCTATCAAATATAAAATCTATCATATAGGCATAATGATAAAATTTGGATAGCTACACTATAAAACAACAACAACAAAAATCTATTAAGATGTAGTTCTTTAGAACCAGAAACCAAGTCAAATTATGTGTGAAACTGTGGAGCTTGGCATGTGCCATAACAGGTTTCTATTCTAGATGTATTTCTATACTTTTTGAGTTCTGCCTTTTTAGTTGTATGGTTGTAAACACAGGGTTGCACAGTTTATATTGGAAAACAAATGAAAATCAAATGTACAAGTGAGAAGGTGGAATTTAGAGTAGTTGAGTTCATTCTGATTGTAAAATGAATGTTGCCACAGTTGCTGCAAATTCAAGTTCATGAAACGTCTTTGTCATAGGAGAGAAAGTTTCCTATAGAAGGCCCAGTAAACCTACATGGAATCCCACATTTCCATTACGTTATGAAGAAATAATTAATATGGTTTGAATAAAGCACTTAGACTTACAAAAAGGACCATATATTTATATAATTTTTTATTATGCAGAAATCAAAAATATTAATTTAGTAACTGGACTTTTTGTTAGTGTTCAAAAAGTAGTTACTATTTTTTTTCTTTGAATTTTAGTGCTCCTGTGGGAGCTAAAATTGAGTTAATAAAATAGATTGGTCACAAACTATGGTCATATGACTTTATATTTTTCTTTTCAGGTATTTTACTGAGTGATTAGTATCCTAGATTTATAAAGCATCTCACTGCTTTTCCATATTGTAATGATGTTAACATAAGTATATGATTTTTTTCTTTTCTTTCTTTTTTTGTTTTTTTGTTTTGTTGTTTGTTTTGTTTTCCTTAGCTATGGTTGTTTTGAGCAGTCTGGAACCAAATACGACTTACGAAATCAGGGTTGCAGCAGTGAATGGCAAAGGGCAAGGAGACTACAGTAAAATAGAAATATTCCAAACACTGCCAGTCCGTAAGTAATCATCACCACTCTACTCTCTACCAGATCCTTCTTGCAAATTTAATGGGATTTTTAAATGCGGGAAAACATTTCACTAATGTAAGGAAGGGAATTATATCTCTGTTGAAGGTTTTTCTGAGTTAGTGGCAACTCGAAGGTTATAAAAATAGCATTTCTCTAAAGATGGACAAGAAAAAATGAATGTAATTGCATATAAACTATAAATATGCTCTTAGGAAATGTTTCATATTTATAGTTTGATTAATTATATTATGTCTGCATATTATATTGTCTTCATAGAAAAATGTTATGTGACGTGTCACTTTTAATAAGATACAACTAATATCTTGCAAATTATGTCAACACTAAGAAAAAAAGGATACAAAATTCTAAATTAATATGTTACAAAACTCACTACAAGAGGGATAGAATATTATGTTGAATTTTTGTCAAAACTTACATTTTAAGATTTTTAGTCAATTAATTTTAATTAAAATTATTTTAAAATATAAAGGCATTGTCTTTGTATTAAGTAAATCATTTTTAAAATGTGAAACAATGTACTGGAGAAAATTGAACATGGCTGTTGCAGAATCTGTGACAGCATCTGCCCACCTCATGCACACATTACATCAACCAAGTGGGCAACAATAATGTTCTACTCTCTACTTTTGAACAATGTTTTTTCTGTTACTTTCCAGAATCCATCATATGACACCCTCTCTCTCCATTTCTATTAATGCCATCTTTTCCTTCCCTCATTACTTTTTCACCAGGATGACTCCTAAATAGATGCATTTCCACTCAAAATCAGAGCTTAGATTCAGGGTTCTGTAAATACATCTGTCCCTTCTTGTTTACAATCCTCTGGGATACCTCCACTAAAATCCCACCTTCCATCTAAATACACATATGCCCAGTGCTTTCTCCATCAGAAAAATACTGAAGCAGATGGATTATGTTTATTTTCTGTACAGACCTATACGTTTTTTTTTCCTCCACTACTGAGCACAGAGGTGTTACAAATTGGTTCAAAACAGAGACTTGATCAATTCAATAACATACTGGGTGACCTTTACGGTTCTATTTACTCCTGTATTGAAAGACTACAGACACATTTTCTCCCCTTGAAACATTGATGTGCATGTTTAAGAAACTAATCTCTTCTTGGGACTGAGAACATAGTTCAGTCATCAAGATGGTTGCTATATCATGTAAGCATAAGAATCTGAGTTGAGATCAATAGCACTCTTATAAAATTGAGTACAGTGTTGTGGGCTGTTAATGTCAGAGCAGATTGGGAGGCAGAGTTGAGTGGATACTTGGTGTTCACTAGCCAATAAATCTTGTGCATTGGTAAGTGCTCTGTATATTAAAAAAAAATGAGGAGAACAATAGAAAAATTTACTTCTGGCATCCACATAGATGCCTACCTACACGCATATGTGTGCATTGATAAATACACACACACACAAATACACACACACACACACACACACACACACACACACACCATCACCACCACCACCACACCACTACCACCACCACAAATCTCACTTTTCTGATTTTCTTCTTTTTAATTCATAAGACTTCTCTTCTCATAATATACTGTTGTTGATGTATAAACATTTCTCTCAAGACTGTGAATCCTTTGAAATTAGGTGCAATCCTTTTATTGATTAGTGAATTGAAATGTATGCACATGGAAGATATTATTTTATCAATTTTACTAGAACAGACTCTATTTTTGTTTCATATGTTATTTTTCTAATGAATTGTGGATTGTAATAAAGTGACGTTCTGCACCTGTGATCAGCTGCACTAGATTTATATTAGCTTAGACACTAACATTTCAGAATAAATAATGGGAGACTTCATGAAACCCTACTTCTTTTTGAGAGACTCTAGCTGTTAAGAATTGTTAAAGAAAGGACTGTCCTTTTCTTGAGTGATGTAGCCATAGATAAATTGTACTTGTACAAGTAAACCATTTCCTATCATGTTCTAATTAAACACTGCATATCACACAATGGGAGTGTCATAAAAGACAGAAGGCAGTTTTAAATAGGACAGAGAGAGAGAGAGAGAGTGGAATGAAATAAAAATGATTTAATTAATATGATATAAATTTATTAAAAAAATAATTAAATATTAAACACAATATTTTAAAGTTCAATTTTAAACCTATGTATGAATACTTTCAGTGGGTGGATATGTAACATAGTTGTTACTAAGAATTTAGTTTTTGCTTTTAACTCTCTCAAAATGCTATTATTAAATGAAAATGGTCATAGTATTATCATAAAATAAACCAATCTATATAACATTAAAATTCCCACCTTAAGCATAGAAGTTATACTAAAACATATGAGCATTCAAATTTATTACATAAGCAAGCATCAAATTATAATACAAAGACAAAATGTCTAAAGTAAATCATAAAATGTCATGTATTTGGGCTACATGAGACATTGGCTTAATTATCAAGCATTGTTCTGAGGCATATAAAGTGAGTTTTCATGAAGAAATATCATGTTATTTCTTAGGTGAGCCAAGTCCCCCTTCCATACATGGGCAGCCAAGCAGTGGCAAGAGTTTTAAAATCAGCATCACCAAGCAAGATGATGGAGGGGCTCCGATTTTAGAATACATTGTAAAATACAGAAGTGTAAGTATCTTTTGACTATTATATTATATCTTATTTCCTATTATATGAGGAGTTATAATGATCTCAAAGATGAGTTACAAATGAATGTATAGTTAATTAAAGGTTAATGTTAATATTTCTATTCATGAAATTCAACATTGTATTTGTGACTTTTACTTTTATTAAATTATGACCATAAATATTTTCTTCTCTTTGTGACTGGTGTTATCCTCATTCCAATTAATCTTAGTACTTTTCTCTAACTCTGTGATTCAATGTATCTAATGTAGGAACTCTATTAGCAACTTCTCATGATTTTGCAACATCATATCTGATAAAAGTAACTGAAGTAAGGGATGATTAAATTTGAGTCATGGATTTAAGTACTGGTAGTTCCTCATATCCTATACCTACCTGGGGCTGGAAGTGAAGAAGCAGCAAGTGGATTTCCAGTATTAAGCTCCCTTTGACCCTTAGCAATACTGGACTTTAGTCCATGACTCACTTTTAACCACAGTGAGTCTTCCTTTGTCCCTTAAACATCTTAGAAGCATTTTCATATATATATGAAAATATATACCCAGAGGTGTGTTTCTAAAAGATTTTTTTTTTTGAGACAGGGTTTCTCTGTATAGCCCTGGCTGTCCTGGAACTCACTCTGTAGACCAGGCTGGCCTCGAGCTCAGAAATCCACCTGCCTCTGCCTCCCAAGTGCTGGGATTAAAGGGGTGTGCCACCACTGCCCAGCTCTAAAAGATTCTTTAAAAAAAAAAAAAAAACTCTTGTTATTTCTGTATATAGGTAATTGCCCACCTCAGCATTATATATATATATATATATTTGTATGGCTGCTACCTTGCACTATGGAGATCTAGGAATTGAGTATGTTTCCTCTGGAACAACAGCTAGTGCTCTTCTCCATGGAACCATTTCTCTAGCCCCAGTCAATGTTTCTTAATGTTTTCAAGTTGACAATGAAGGTCAACTACTCATGAGAGGAATATTAGTACATCACACCTAAGAAGAAGTTATTATAATGAATAGATCTATCAAAAGGTAAAGAAAGAATTGTCACTGACCTTTAGTAAAAAGGATCATTTTTGTTAATTCTGAATTGGTGAGTGAAGGTCTGCTGAAATTAAGAGCCACTTGTGTGTCGTTAAAGGTGTTTGCGAAGGACATATCTGCTTGTTCTAGGATAGTGAACAACATTTCCCACGCACATTAATCCAGTTTCATTGTTATATATGATACTGATTTTCACTGAGACTGATTTCTTCTCAAAACTTTTCCAGAAATTTCCCAAGAAAAAAGAAATTTTGTTTGTATTTTCTATAGACATGCTTAAAATTGTGCCTGTTTATGGTATTTAAATACATTTTCAATAGTTTCTTATAATGTATATATTGTAAGTTAAAACTAGTTTTTAACTTGAAGATTTAATATCAAGAAATTATGAAGATGAGATTGATTTGGTTTCTAGTACATCAGTAATCAATTTTGTATACCATTTTCCATTGAATTCTAGTGTTCCCTTTACAGGGGAGCTCTTTCTTAATTAATATATAATAGCATTAATTCCTCTTCCCCCTCTCCCTCCAACAACTTACATGGCCTTCCACATTCTTTTTCAAATTTATGGACTCATATTTTTAAATTATTATCACTACACACACGCACACACATACACACACATACACACATACACACACACATACAGGACCTGCTAAGTGAGTCCCCTTTATTGTTGTTTACTTCTGTCTGTTTTTTTTTTCCACTCTGGGCCAATTTAATCTGTATCACTGGAAGATGTTTAGAACATTTAAGCACAGTATTTATTTTTAAAAAAACACAATGTGTGATTCTCATATTTCAGGAGAGTTATTATTGACTGTGGGTCAGTTTGTTGAGGATTCCTTTTCTCTTCTTCCTGAAGGGCTGAGCTGGAAAATCCCCATAGGTGGTGTTGTATTTTGTTGTAAAAAGATGGTAGAATGGTATCTGATTGACAGAGTTCCTGTAGATGTCACGAAATCTGGTGTATGGCCTTTCCCCTTCCAGTTGCCAGTAGCCCTTATGATACCACTCTAGTGGCATTTATTTTTTGGTATATGGTCTTTTTCTCTTTGGGTTTTTTTTTTTGATGTTTCCTTATTTACAGTATCTTCTTTCCCAGGTTCCCCTCCAAAAAAAAAAAAAAAAAAAAGAAACAATCCCCTGTTCCCTTCCCACTCCCCCTGCTCCCCCTGCTCACCATCCTACCCTCTCCTGCTTACTGGCCCTGGTATTCCCCTACACTGGGGCATGCAGCCCCTTAGGAGGAACAACAATATGAACTAACTAGTACCCTCAGAGCTCCCAGGGACTAAAACTCCAACCAAAGAGTACACATGGGGGGACTCATGGCTCCAGCAGCATGCATATAGCAGAGGATGGCCAAGCCGGTCATCAATGGGAGGAGAAGACCTTGGCCTTGTGTCTGTTTTTAAGCATGATCATGGATGTTCATTCTCCCTGCTTTAGGCGTCAAACTGGCCATAAAGAAAATTAAGATGTCTTTGAATCCTCTGCCATAATGATTCTATTTCAGTGAGCCTCTGAAAAATATCCTTGGACTCTAAGTAGATCTTATCTGATAGTACAATTTGATAAAGACTTCTTGAAATGTCTCATTTTCTTGATTGAAAATTATGCAAACAAAATAATCTGTCTAAAGAACATAGATTAGAACTGTATCATTAATTATACTGAAAAGTTCCTATATGTCGCTTACCTACCTACAATTGTACCCAGAAAGTTTTATTTTTGCTAGAAAACATTGATAAATATTACTGACTTCTGAGGAAAGACATCAAAAATTATGTGAATACTAAAATACAATGAAATAATAATGTGGTTATTATATTTTTCTGTGAATACTTTTACTTGATATAAAAGCCATGTTTGTATAATGTAATGCATTGATAGTAGAGTAACACAAAGACTACATTCAGTACAAGAAGGTTGTTATTTTCAATGGACAGTAGTGAACATTTATATCATAACCCTTTTAAGTCTTTATTATTAAGTGTTAATAAATCAGACAGACTTTAGGAGTACTATATTATATCTAATAATTCTAGGAGTGTTGTAATTTCTAGTAAGCTAATAATACAGCTAGAAACAAAGTACACTCCTGCACATGGCATACTTTTTCATCACATAAAAATGCAAGAAATAATACAATAAGTATAGTATTTAATAGGCTGTGTTAGAACCCGGTACAAGAGCATGCCTAGCATGCTAGGAACTCCGGATTTCATCAGCTGCACATAAACACTAGAGTAGAAGAGGCTATATCTCATACTCTCTCATGAAGGAAATGAAGCTTCTTTTTGTTCTATGGATTTCTCTCTTAAATTCAGTACTGACCGCTTCTTTTTGAAATATACATTGGAACTAAGTAAAAGGAAATATGATTAAAAGGTATTAAAGTAAGAAGATTTTTCCCCCTTTGGAATTAGATACTTATTTGTTAGGTAATCCAGGATTAGGGCAGCATTTCAGAAATACTATCAGGGATGAAATTCTTTCTTTCTTATTTGTCCATTTTTGCAATAGGCTTTTATTCTAATTCAGCTTACATTACTTTCTTTAGAAGGTGCCTTTAAATTTATACTCAAGTTGTAGAGAGTCAGGAAATCAAAGATAGCTGTTTGATGGTTAGCTGAATCTGCCCACATTGTACCTAATAGTATTTTAAAATAAAGCTTCACCAAAAAAATTAAATTGCATTTATACAAATAGAATTATGTCTATTATGAACTTATTAGTTGACTTAGAGTGCCAATCCCGAAGGCCAGAGTTCAATCCTCAAGACACCCCTGATGTAAGTCCCAGATGCCAGAAAAGCAAGAGGCTCCCAGGACCCAACAAGGGTGAGATTAGCTGAAATACCCAACAAAGGGGAGAAAGAACCTGTAGAGACCATATGGAGAGCTTAGGCACAACCCCTGGTTGAGATGGTGCCACCCACTTCCCTCAAAAATTTTAATCCAGAATTGCTCTTGTCTAAAGGAAATGTGGGGGCAAAGAGTGGAGCAGTGACTGAAGGAAGGGCCATCCAGTGACTGCTCCACCTGGCGATTTATACCATATGCAGACACCAAATCGAGACACTATTGCTGATGCCAAAGTGCTTGCTGACAGGAGCCTGATCTAGTCGTCTCCTGAGAGGCTCTGCCAGATCCCCCAGAGCTCCCAGGAACTAAACTACCAACCAAAAAAATGCACATGGAGGGATCCATGGCTCCAGCTGCAAATGTAGCAGGGGATTTCCTTATCTGGCATTAGTGGAGGTGGAGGTCCCTGGTCCAGTGGAGACTCGAGGCCCCCAGCATAGGGGAATGCTAGGGTGGTGAGGCAGGAGTGAGTAGGTGGGTGGGGAGAACCCTCATGGAAGCATAGGGGAAAAGAGGGTTGGATAGAGGCTTTGCTGAGGGGAAACTGGGAAGGGGGATAACATTTGAAATGTAAATAAACAAAACCAATAAAATTTTTAAAAGTAAAGAATAAACAAAAGAAAAGAAAAAAATAAGATGACAACAAATGGTTGCAAATTGTATTCTGCCATTTTCATGAGCATCTTGACACACCAAATGCCCACACATATAAATACATATACACAAAACTAATACAAGAATTAACTGTGATTTCTCTGTACATTTCTCAATATAAGGTGACTTACACAGTAGTCTGATTTAGTGAAACTAATAACTGCTTGAAATGTTAGGAGTCTTCCTTTCACTATTTTAATGTTTATCATATTTATTTGAAAAGGAAAATACTATTTTGTCTTGTATAACAGGGTTTTAAGAATTCAGTTCCACAATGTAACATACTTCTCATCATGGTAAGTTGGCTCCAACTTACTAAACATCTAATATTATCTGCAGGCATGATTTAAGGCAAAAACATGTTTCCATTTCTAGCCAATCATTGTCAAAAAATTTATATTGGCATTTGAGATTTTTGTTTTTGTATTAAAACATAGTTATCTCTAACTGATACTCATTTAAAAAGGAAAAGTTAGTTTTCTCTAATACAGTCTCACTGGGAATATTAACCACACATAAGCCCAAACCTAACAGTACATGGCTTATAAAATATAAAAATGGTATTTATAACTGTCCAGGTACTGATGGAAACTGATGCAGAGACCCACAGTCAGACACTAATGGGAGCTTAAGTTCTGTGGAAAAGGGGAAGGACGAATAAAAGAACCAGAAGAGTCAAGGAGACCACAAGGGAATCTACAGAATCAGTGAATCTGGGCCCATAAGGGCTCACAGAAACAGAACTGCTAACCAGAGAGCATGCTCGGGACAGACCTAAGCCCTATTCACATATGTAATAGCTGTACATCTTGATCTTCATTTGGGACTCCTAGAGCTGGAGCAGAGCCTATATCTGACTGCATTGCTTGCCTTTGGCTCTTTCTCCTAACTGGACTACCTTGTCAACCCTCAATAGAAAATGTCCCTTGTCTAAATGCATCTTTATATGCTAAGGCTGGTTCTTATCCATGGGAAGCCTCCAACTTTCTGAGGAGTATGGTAATTTTTTTGTGTTGGTTGAGTTTTGTTTGCATATTGTTATTTTGACTTTATGATCTGTTTTTCTGTGTTTGGGGCTTTTTTATATATTTTTCATTGGTATTTCGGCTTTTATCCTGGTTTATTTGCTTTTTTGTTTGACTATTTTTGTTTGGTAAAGTGGGGAGTGTCTGGGAAGGTGTTGGAGAAGGTGAAACCTTGATCAGAATATTTTGTATAGTAATATTTTCAATAGAAAAATAGAAAGAAAGATTATCTAAGATTATTACATATTAATTTCTGTGAATTCATTTACTTTTTCTAAGTGTAGACCAAAATGAATCTTCTCTAAGAAGTTATGTATGTATAAAATATGTATTGAAGCATGTAGTTATCAATCATAATGAGATTAATAATATTGAAGTGATTCAAGTTTATAAAATGGTAATCAATATACTACAATTTGCAAATATTTGTTCATCAGTATACTTCAATTGGCAAAGACATTATTGATACATTTCTCTCTTCAGTTAAATTAACTATCAAATAACAATAAGAAAAATTCTAATTAGAAACTGAATACATGAAAATTTATTTTTACAATTCTTTTATTTTTATTTATTCTGCATTTTTATTCATCTTGCCAACTTAATGCCACAGGTCCTTTTGTTGCTATTAGATCAATGACTATATTAAACTTCCCAATAAAAGAAAACTTTTGAGTTGGTCATGGTAATGTGACATACAGCATTAATTTCATTACATTGGAGAGTCAGGTGAGATTTCTCACATCATGGGATGACAACATAGATATAGTTAATTTCCTTAACAAATGAAACAATAACAAAATTGGTAAAATTTATCCAGTATCTAACATTCTTGTTCTTTTGTCATTAATCTATCCCAATATCCATCTCACCAATTCCGAACTATCAGAGGGTTTGTCTTTATCTCCATAATGGAAATAACTGTTAATTCAAATGTAATGACACCTGACCCCTAATCAATTCTTATATTTTTGGTCTCACTCACTGGTCCTCGAAACACTATATTGAACACACAACTAGAACCATATTACAAGTTTTGTAAAACAATTATTTGGAGCCCATGTGTTCTTTCTTTAATTATTTCTGTTTATAGTTAACCAGACATGAAGTGTACTTCCTAAATAGTCTTTGAATGACCAATGGAAAAAGGGAATTTAGGTTACCTGTTGGAGCACAGAATCTTATAGTAGGAGACAAGAACAAAAAAGTTTCAGTATGTAAAATATAAAAATAAAAAACTATGAAAATAAACAATATGAAAGCATTAATAGGAAGGTAAAATATGCCTCTGGAGATTGTACCAAGCTCTGAATTGTTTTGTTGTTACAACAGCAGCAGCTTTGGTATTCAGTATTCTAAATTTGCATCAGCATAAGATTTTGTTAGGACCTAGACCATCTGTACATTTTTGAAAATACACTTCCCATCTGTTTGATTCTCAGGCCTCCTGAATCCCATAGTGAATCTATGTTTAATGCTGTTTTACATTATATTAGCTTATATTAGCTATGTAACAAATGAGTGCTCTTGTGACATGTCTAGAAATATATATAATGTACTTGATCATTCCCACATGAATTACCCTGTGTTGTTTTTTCCTTCCCTAGGTCAGTTTCCTCTTTCCTTGTAGTTTATTTCTACTGTCATGTTTTGCAAAGAGGTTTTAATTGGATCACTGCTATGAGGAAAATGTAGCTGAGAGAATCCAGAAAAATCCTTAAAGTAAAGAGAGTTTTAGTACAAATTTCTGGACTCAAGAATATCCAAGACAATACAATTAGCCACACACCTGGTGATCAGTAATGCTAAAAATCAAAAGCAGGACATTGGGTCTAGTGCTCACATTATGATTAGCATACATGGAAATCTAATGAGCTTAAGTCCATATTAGGGTTCCTGGTATGAATATCTTGCAAGGTAAAGATTATGTCTCATAAATGGTACTATCATAGCCTTTGGGGACCTATGTATTTCTTATTAGACAATGTCTTCTACAGAGTGCAGCCTCAGTCTAATGAACATTTGCTCTCATTGAAGGATAGTCTGTCCTTCAAGGTGTTGTTTTTCCTACACCACCAGTTGTCTCCAATAATGGATAATGATCTTTCTCTGCCTTCAGTCTTGTGAACCTATGGGAAGAACTAATATTTTGAATCTCTTAAGTATCTGTAATCACTAAAATAGTCACTAGATTTCTTCTTTTAGCTAAACTTTTAACTGCACTATATTTGGGAAGAATGCAACTTAGACAATATATTCTTTATGTGCCAGCTTCTTATATGCATTTAATTTTAATTTCACTGAGTACAGACAAGATTGTAGACATCCTTAAAGAGAGTAATTACTTGTAGCTTCTGAAGCAGGAAACACATTATTCTAAGTTATACTGTTGCAAAGTTCCTTTATTTGTTCACTCATATATTAAGAAGACAGACTTTGATGTTTGAAATGACTCCGAGTATTAAAAAGAGGATTCAGAGTCTCTATGAACACTTCATGGATGTTAAGCTTTATAGCAATAATACTAGGAGATCAAGTTATTTGGAGAATATAGAAAATTCTATTAATCTAAAAGAGTGGATATAAAAATGTAAGAAGCTATTTTAAATATGGGATGTTTATATATATTTGTAGTGTAAATGTTACTACACATAATAGGTTTTTTCATGCATCTGAGACTTTTGCACAAATTTCTGTTTAATTGATGGTTACAATATGATCATAACTACTTCTTAACACTGGGATGCTAAATATATCATAATTTCAGAAAAAGTGAAGAAAATCAATTGCTTAAAATCAATTGGGAGCAGCAATAGAGGTTAGGGCACACATTTTTAAGTATTTGCTGACTTTTAAAACTACTTGAAATCTAGATATATATAATAATACCTAAATGAAACAGATAAACATAATTTATTAAAGAGTCTTAAATTGGTAGATATAGAAAGCTGAGCTTTGATTATTAAGAAAACATATTTCATAGATAGGATGTGTATTATAATATATTAACATTCCAAACATATTAGCATGTATATTGAAATATATTTAAAGGTATCAATTTAGGGATAATTTGAAATATTTCAAATGGTATATATTAATGAATAATATATACTAAGAAACATTTGAGTAATTTATTTTCCTTATGCATTTTGCTATGGAAAATGAAGGTAAGTTTTATTTATCTTACTATTGATATAAAACACACCTTTGTCTAAAAATCTAATATAAATATGAATCAAAACATTAACTCAAGTAAATCATTTATAAATAGTCCTATAATAGGAAAATATCAGAACTGATAACAAGTTTTATACCTTCTAAATAGCAAATAGAACAGTTAATTTGCATGAATTCTGATTACTTTTGTAAGGACTTATAAGGAATAGGTAAATGAACCATGTGATCAAGAAATTGTAGTTACCAGGAATTGCTTACTACTGCTATGAATCTTAAATCACACAACCCAGAAGTTCGATGGATCAAAATGCATATTGGCATCTTGACTTCATTTCTATTAAGTCTCATTTTAAAATTATTTTTCCATGTAAGATTTTGTTGGCTACAGTTTCTTCAAAGTCTTAAAAAAGGTAATTGGTTACCTCTTGCTGAGAATGAAGGAATTAAGAAGTTCCTTTATGAACATAAAACACTGTCCTTTATGTGGATCATAGGCAGTAATCCTCTAAATTGTGTCATTAGGATGCACATCCCTAAAGAAGAGCTGCCTTAACTGTGATATAGTCATAATATTTCTTACAAAAAAAAAGAATTGGTTTATAAAATTTTTATTCAAGGACCATGACAATATTCAAAAGAACCTGTTCTCACTGTTTAATTGGCATATTAGTAATAGTCCTATTCAGCAAATCATCTCATTAAGCTACCTAGAGGGACACTTTGCCACTCATTATCTTAAATCATTCCCTGGACACCCTTGTTCTGTAAATGAGGCAGTCTACAAATGCATAAATGAGATTCTCATGCCTAGGGGAGTATTTGGTAACACCCACCTTAATTTTTTTCCATTCCATATGGAGTACCAATTAGAAGATTAAAATACCTCCTTGTCTTAGGTTGAATGGAAAAGAAATATATTTATATGGCAGAATTATCACCCCTCACTTGGTTTCCTTATACTGTCGGCATAAAATGACTTAGGGATTTAATTTACTACATTAGGAGTTCAAGTAATTAAGTGCGAAATGGTTGGTAATTTAGAAGGCACTAGTATAGCAAATGTTTGATTTTAAGAAATAGCATTTTCCAAAATTAGAAAGTCTACATAAAATCGCAAAGTCCCATAATTTATATTTTTGGACAGAGTCATACACGAAAAACCAAGCTGTTAGAAAGATACCCTTTGCCCTAGAATAATCTATCAATAGACATTATCTAAATTTTTCATATGTGACTTCCCTCAAATACAAAATAATAGTCACATATGGCTATATTTCATATAATACCTCTGATTATTGGACTCATGCCACAGACCCAAGGGAAAGAAAATATCAACAGCTTTACTCAACCCGTCTTTATATAAACCACACATAACTAAAAATGTTGGAAAATCTGACACATGGATTAGAAATTTGTTTCAGTGTTATGACTAATAACAAACCTTGCCAAGGACATGTGTTGAGTAACCAACACATTTATTTTGAGGCTCACAACTTCCTGTAACTGCACTTACAGAGTCAGGTTGCATCAACTTGAACTTGAACATGTGCATATACACACTCTTGTATGTACACAGGCATGTCAATAAAGGTTATGTTCTTAAAGCTTTAAAAGAATGCAAGATGTACTGTTAATAGTCTTTGGAACTTTTATATTTAAGTGATTAATATGGCAGAATCCAATGATTATCTTCCATAGACAATTTAATTTAGATAAACACAGCAATATATTTTGCTTTATTCATTATAGTAGTTTGGATGGATTTTCAAATACAGAGTTATTTAAATATCAACTGCTCTAGAATTCTTGCAGAATGAATAAAATAATATATGGATTGTAACTTTAAAGATAGAAGCTAGTTATGTTGGCTTTAAGCTGGGCATTTTAAAACAAATATCTGAAATTACAAGACTCAGGCAACTGAGGTTTGCAAGTTTGAAGTTATCCTGTATATACAGGGCTTGTTCCAAAGAAGGAGATGGACTGGCAGAAGAGGAAGAGAGATAGAGATAGAAATAAATATAGAGATAAAGATAGAGATAGATAGATAGACAGACAGACAGATAGACAGACAGACAGACAGACAGACAGACAGATAGATATATAGATAGAAAAAGAGAATGAGAGAAAGGAAAGAAGAAAGCAGACAAAAGTGACCTAATTGGTCTTTCTGTGTTCATGGAAAAACGTAGTATTGGATATAATTATTAAAAATGTGTTTGCTATATGTTCCTTGTGTATTATTTCCTTATAGTCACCACTGATAGTATCCATCTATAAATACTTTCCTATATTTATTTCATAGATAGTTCTCTTCAACAAATATTAGTAATAGTCTCATCATCAGTTCTTGGCTAGTATGTTAATGTTCATATAGGCAAATATTAGAATTGACACTGAATTGACTGCCTTAGAAATTTTACAGATACATTTTTAGAACATTGAGATAAAAATATTTCATTGTTCTAATAAATTGTATTTAAAATGAAACATTTTCATAGCACTATTTACGTAAACCTCCTTGCTCTACTTCCACAGAAAGACAAGGAAGATCAGTGGCTAGAGAAGAAAGTGCAGGGAAATAAAGACCACATTATTTTGGAGCATCTGCAGTGGACAATGGGCTATGAAGTGCAAATCACAGCTGCCAACAGACTGGGGTATTCTGAGCCTACTGTATACGAGTTCAGCATGCCCCCAAAGCCCAACATTATTAAAGGTAAGCAAGATGTTATCCTTTCTTAAAATTAGCGCGACATCATCTTTTTAAACCCACTGATATATTTTACAAATAATGAAAATTAACATAGATAAACTGAAATGTCAGTTTTAGGTTCTAATCATGATTACTGCTGCATATAATAATGGAGTTTCACAGTTCTTGTCAATATGAGATATTGGATATTTGAAAAAAATGATTTGATATCTTTAGCAACATCATTGAAATGGTGGTGATGAACAGAGGGAGAGGAATGAAGGGGAGGACAGGCGAAAATTCACCTGAAACTTTTGTTGAGATGAGAAGCATTTGCAAAGACAAATTCTCTTCCAGCCAAGGGGAGCTTGCTTTCCAGCGCTGGTTTGTTTGTCCTCAGTTGAAGACTAGTTTAGCTATGCCTGACAGAGGAAGTTGATTTTGTAAACAAAATCACTGAGGCAGAAACAACTTAAAATGCAGTTTGACAAGCACTCTTATTCATCAGGTCATAACTCAGACCCTCTTTGTTTCTTTAAGGTAGGATCTCATTCTGTAACCCAGGTTGACCTCAAGATCATCAAATTCTCTCTTTTTGGCCCCACAAGTTTTGGGATTACAAATATGCTCAGTTTTTATCTGGGTTAATTGATTTTGTTCTATTGAATTTTAGAACTCATATATTCTAATATTAACCACTTGTGTGATACATCCATGTCAAATATCTTGTCTCATTCTGTACACACACACACACACACACACACACACAGAACTAGAGCTGGAGTTACAAGTAGGGTCAAATAAACCAGGGAACTTTTAACCAATTTTTAAATATAAACCAATCATTGATATTCTTGACAGGTATAATCCTTAGTTCACTATACATTATTACGAAAATAATATACCATTATTAAAATTATTCTCAGAATCATTCTATGAATATAATGAAGATAGAGCATATGCCAGATCAAAATGATATTCAATTCTGTTAGTTAATTATAAATTAAAATATTTCTCATAATATATATTATTATTTGATTTATGAATAGGGGTTTGTAAAATATATTTTTATATATATTTCATTACATATATGTTATGAGAACAAAAATATTCATTCATAAAAATGTGGCTGATTTCACTTGTAGCACATATCATTAATAAAATATAATATTTTTCAAATAAGAAAAAATATAAAACATCATTCTGGTTATATGGTTGAATTTATAATTCCAATATGGCATCAGTGTGACATGATTTTTTATATGCTAGTCTTTTAAAGTTGAATGAAGTTTGATATCATTAATTTTTTATTAAACTACATTATACAGATCATAAGGTTTAAAACTGATTGAACTTGTAATGAAGTATTGCTAGTATTTATTCACAATTATTTTAAACTGTATATTTTTGAAATTTCAAAAAAAGATCCTTCAGAAATATTATGGGTAGCTCCTAATATTATTTTTTTAATTTGAAAAGTGTTCCTGTGGTTTTACATTATATTCTTAGGAGCAGAGCAAGGAAGAACTGCTCATTTTACAGGTTTGCCTTTAAGAGGTTAAATGATTGATTCATCTCAAGTCTAATTGACTTATATATACTTAAAACTTACCTTTGAAAAATGATTGATTTTCCTACAAAAAAGTGGCTGGATATAGTACCATTTATCAATTTATTTGTCCTGGCCAGTTTGAAATACCAAAAACCTCATCTACAATTATATTATTATTATGGTAATTATATTCCATGTGTGTCTCCTAAATATGAATTAAATAGAATCTCAAACTAAATCAATGTAGCTGACAAAAGAATCTAAAGTATGTCCAACTTCCTGAATTCTCATATTACTTCATATAGGCAAATTAAATTATGATTGATTTAATTTAGCCATTTGTTATCATTTCAAACAAAAATTTTAGTGCTTTATAAACAAAAATGAAGATTTGTGTAAAATAATAAATAAAAATAAATAAATAATAATAGGTGAAATGACATTATTATCTTACAACATCACCACTGAAAGAGAATAACTCCCATTTTATATATATTAAACATTCTCAATGAAAATACTAATATTTAAGAAGATAGAAACAAAATTTTATCATACTATGCTGTATAACGCATAACATTCTCATATTGTTATCTGTCAAAAATAATACCTTGTAAAATATAAACTAAACTTTAAGTAATGATACAATCTGTCAAATATAAATTTAGGCATTGTATTTATATTTCTTGTCTCAGTATTCTATAGACAGTAAATAAATAGCCTATAAATAGCAAATAAATAGCATATATCTTATATGAGTATAAAATTGATGAAATATTTCCCATAGGAGGAAGTTTCCAAAAATACTTGAGGTAATTAAATTCCAAGTATGTATATTACATAAGAGAAATCTTTGACACGAGTGCTTGTTTCCTTAGCAAGTAGAAAAACAACTACAACAAGAACAAAACCAACCTAGTGCATCTGTAGAGAATTTAGACTTGTTTGCCTCAGGAGAATCATAGGAGTGGGACTATGTCTCAATGGCTTATAAAAACTTTGTAATCAACTCTCAGGATCTTAAAGGGAGCTAAAAAATTTTAGCAACATATAACAGGTGTAGTCATTATATACTTTGCATTCATATGACTAAGTATAAGTGATGAGACAACATGTATTACCGAAGTGATTCAGAGAGTTAATTGCAAAGAAACTAGCAGTCATCTGGTCTGCCAAAATCCACTCTTATTGAAAGGTTTCATGGGTTTTCTCTCCCAAGTTATGGCTGAAGTTGATAATGTACATTGTTTTTTTGTATCATCTTGTTAAGAGAATGAATGATATATAGTCCAATATTCATGAAGCATTTAATATCAAATTATTATTTAGATATTCATATTGCAAATGATTAAAATGTGACTTGGAAGTTTGTATCATAAGGCTGTGAGAATTAACAGCTGAATAGATTTTTGTGGCTTAGTAGAGATTAACCCACTCAAAAATATTTAAATTCCCTAAAGAGTGTGTGTTTGTGATATTCCTTCAGATTTTTTCAGTTCTAGAGGTATGGCAGAACCAGAAGTGGTGTATGAGGGATTCTTCTTAACTGTTTAAGAAGAATCCAAGAACTAAGTACCAAGAACTGTAATTCAGGAAGAAAGACATGGATTTTCAACTCATCACCACCATATAATATTAAGGTCTTGTAGAGTTACTAGAGAAATGTAGCATGTAGTTTTTGCTACCCCCACTTAAGCTCGGGGAACGGGCCATGCTACCAACCCCCAACCCGGTTTCCTTGGACCCAGGTACCTCCCCTGACACCCCAGGCATAATCGGGCAGAACAGCCATTGGCCACTCCAACTGACAACTATCTGGCTGCTTGGCTTTACTTCCCTAGCTTTCTCCATTCTCCCTTCGTCCTTCTCGGCCCATCCTCAGTCATTGGTCACTGGTATCTTTATTGATGGATCAAAAACCAAATGGTAAACAAGATCTTAGAATCAGAACTAATCTCTACAGAGAAGCATAAACGTAATGGCTTGAAAGTTAGAATAGGCATTATGTCCTGAAGTACACTAATGATGTTTGTTAGAAATGCTGTGGGAAAAATTCATCCAAAATGCACACGTGTGATTGCATGCGGCTTTGCCAAAGTGATTCAGAGAGAGACTAATAACAAATGGGTTCAAAGTGTCATATGCAATGGCAAGGCTTGCTTCCCCTCTAGGTTAATGGTTGTAAGAACCTTGCCTGTCATTTTGGGTAGAGTAAGTGGAAATCATGAGGAAGTCATTTTAGGTGAAGAAAGCTGGACTCTTTCACATCTAATGTAATAGGAACACAGCCATGTGGTAGACAAAACAGGGAAGCCTGCCAAGCTAGCTTGGAAGGCAGGAGATGATTTCATTCTCTCTATACTGTGCAATGAGTAGAAAGTCAATGTACCCAAGGGGAAAATTTTAAAAAGGAAATTATAATACCAAAGTTTGATTAATTTTTTTCAAATTTTACTAATTGAATCCAGTGATTAACATTCCCTATTAAGCCACATAGAGGTATGCTTTTGTAGACTAAAAATTGTTTTGTTATCATCTTGAGGTAATTGTTAAAGTTGTGATGATAAAGATTTTAGAAGCATTTAAATATATGTCGTTCAACAGAGCGAAATTATACTTTTCAATAGTATTTAAAAATGATCTTCATAGATTTTTTTATCACAATCCATGTATTTTTCCCTCTAGTTTTAAATAAAGGATAAACTCAAGATCTTAAATGAAATGTTGCATATAAAAGTTGTAAACAAGTCTTTTCTTTAAGACAGAGAATATGTAAAATTAATATTTTTGTATTTTATATATCATAGACTATCCAAGTAGGTATACAGATATTTTATTCATAGAGTTCATTACTCATTCTTATTTAAAGTCAAATAATGACCTGTATCTAGAGTACAGATGTCAATTGTGTGAATAAATTATTACTCTATAATATTTTGCTTATATAATTTTATAAACAATATATTCTTTTGAAGTTTTTTCTCTGTGTACATCTTGGTAGCATTGTATTTCTCTCTAGTTTATGAACCTGAATTTCAAAATAGTTGTTAAATTATAATATACCTTATTTTGATGAAGGATAGCTCATTTTGAAAATACATCTTTTTTTATGGAGAAATGGAACATACAAAATGAACTGTTTGTCTTTACAATATTGAGTACCCAACTCCATTTTACTATAATGTATAAATTATATGTGAATTATTAAATTTGAAATTAATAAATGAAATCAGAAAAATAATTCACTTGACTATCAAATTAAAATACTTTTAAATGATTCATTTTATCTTTTAGAATATGCAATAAATAAATTCAGAAAAATGATATTATGGTCAAATTAACAAGCTAGAACTTGATTTTAGCTCTCTGGAATTCTCAATATAGTAAAAATGCTATTACTACAATCCAACATTATTAATTTTTAACATATACAGAAACAAAATTATAAATTATTGTTATGACTATTATTTTCAAAATAATTTTTGGAGTGGTTCAGTGATATATAAAAAGTTTGGTAAGAAACAATTGACTGATTTCTCCTAAATTTTACTCTTGTTCTATGTCTAAATGTTTACTTGTATTTTATAGTAGTTTATTTTTTTCAAAATTTAATAATAGCTATGTAATATGAATGATAATAAATTATGGTAGAAAATACTGTGGAATATTACAAGCTTATGTGTACTGTGGTACTATTGATGTTTTAATTCATGGTGGGATTGTATATGACTTCATATTATTTTTTTATGTTTAGCATACAACCATAAGTTTTTCATTTTAATGTGATAAAAATAATGTCTGAACACCATGGTATAAATGTTATTAATATTAATTCTCATATAAATTTTTTGTATAAAGAAATTATTTTCAAAGATATTTGATATAATAATTTAATCATCATCATTAAAGTAATTATTTTCTAGGTAAATGTAAATAGTTGTATGTAAAACTTTCATTAATTTTTTCTCCTTTTTCTTTCCTACTTTTTTTTTCTTTTATTTTATTTTCATATTTGCAATTTTATTACTTTGTTATTTTTATTGTGTTCTATGTTTGAAAATGATTTTATCAAACAGATAATTGCTGTGAAGCAAATCAAGGTGAAAATGGAAGCCAGTCATGGCACCTGAGTATTGCTGGGTTTACTTTTGTGATAGCCATGAGTTTGTCTTGCTTGTTTTAGTGTTCTATGTTCTATGGTACTCCCTGAACAGAGATAACAAAAGTGTAGCTACAGGCTACTCAAAAATTATAGTCAAATTTTTCAGTCCAATTTATACTTACACAATTCTCCTTCCCCTAAATTCAGTACATTCTTTAATTTTTATCTGGGTAATTTGGAAGAAAGCAATGCAGAAGGAAATTACACAAGAATTTTTTTCTTACAAATACTTTTTCAGTAACAATATATTTGATGCTAAATTCATTATTTTGCAAAGTAGACTTGGTCACATTGAACTTAACTTCTATAGTGTGTCTTGTTTTCATTTTAGTTTGCAAATATCATTCAAATATAAAATTCATAAGTACAAAACATGTAAATTGTTATTTTACAAAATTGTGAATCACTTCTACAAGTATTTAATACTGTTAAAAGAAAATTTCTGGTTTTGTGAACATTTCTAAGATTTTACAGTTTTTACCATTTATATAAACCATAAACTTGATACCCTAATATTTCAGATACATTTATTTCTTTCTCTGCTTTCTGTAGTTTGAGATAAACAATGTCTGAAGGAACACAATAAAATGAAGTTTCTTCTTTTTATTATAAAAACCCAATTAACATTTCCTTACATGAAAATGCTTTTCTCCCATTGTCCAGAATAGGTAAACTTAATCTCAGTGTGTTTAAATGTTACTAAGTTTAGTACGTTCACATGAATCTTAGGGCAGTATTGCAGATCTAAAATCTGATCCAGGAATCTATTCCACTTTCACTACTTCTGACAGTCCCCTCCCTTTTGCAAGCATCAGAATGCAAAGTGGCCATTTTAGGCATTACTTTAAAGGAGATGAAAATGAGAGGGGAACAAGAAGCTGCTGCATTCAGATAAAGCAAAACAAAACAAAAACCAATACAAACAAATCAAAACCAACTAACCAAACAAACAAATAAAAAAACTCAATTAAAAAAACTACATGAAAAATGATATCTCTTTCTCCAGTTTTAGTTATTTGTTAATGAGAGGAATGTGCTGTTAGCTTTGAAGCACATCCTAAGAAATAAAGATTACTATTTAAACCAATTAAGAAACCAGGCACGCACACACACACACACACACACACACACACACACACACACACACACATTCACATACAATCACACCATTTATATAGACAAACATAACAGTCTTTACTTGCTCAATCAAAAAATAAAAAACAAAAAGTACAGCTTTAGAGATTCAACCTCTAAAATCAAGTATTCATTTCCCTGAAACACTGTCCCTAATTTTGGGATACCCAAACATATTATTGATTATATAAAGTCCAAAGAGATTATGTGTGCATTAGTTTCCAGCTTTATTTTATTTTATAATTTAAAACATCATGGCTTTCAATTATTTTTTATCTTGTAATTTGTAAACTAACCTGAAAATGACTTATTTAAAGATATTTTCCTTCTTAATGAAACAGCAAAAAATTCTAATTATTATAATATGGCAATCTAATTAATATCTCGGGAATTTTTTTCTACTTTTGCAATATAACATTAACCATGCTTTTAATATATAATATATAACATTGAATTATATTTCTTGATATTTTCCTGAAGAAATGATATGATTGTTGCTGAAAAACACTTCTAAGCATCTTTCTTCCCATCCTTAATTCATGACTCCAAATATTTCCATGAAAATGTCACTTGTTATTTAACTCGACTTGAAATCACAAATCATTTGGAACACATGAAATGTGTGCTTAGTCAATTATATTGATTAATTTTTTTTTGTTTACATCCCCAAACTGAACATTACCAAGAATGATACCAAAAATAGTCAATGTCAAGGTTACACAGAAATGTATCATTTTGGAAATGACAAAATAATTGCATTGTACCAAAGGAACATAGAAATTACACACTTACTGATGGACTAAGAAACTGGCAAGGCTCTTGTTGCTGAGTTATATCTTTTATTGTCCAAATTACAGTAATGTGTAAAAACATAAACCTCTCCTCTTTACCCATTTGTGTACTTAGAATCAGTCAGTGATAATCTGCACTGTGATAAGGAAATCGTAAAAAAATCCATATAATTATTAGTTTCTACCCCATATTTTCCTGATTGTTTTTTAAAAATTCCAGTTGTTGAAAGTATAGAAATATGTGTAGTAAGGTGAGTGTACTATTAACTATTATATATAGTTAGATAACCTTTGATCTAAGAAGCTGTGTATCACGATTCATAATGTTGAAATATTTCAGTAGTTTTTAGACAGTGTAACAGTGATGGAGCTTAACGGATTTGCTTATGCATGCATTACCATGTTATCTGTATGTATATGTGTTACATCAGAATATGATTTTAGTCATTTCAAAGTGTCTCCATTTTCTCTACTCAATCCCAGAACAGTAACCCTAACACCTAGATTCAGGGCACTCTCCTTCCAAGTGTAAGTTTTATAATGATTTATTAGGTCACTCTGTGAGGTAGCAGTAGGTTCTTCCCTACAAAATGTCTTCTAGGACAAATTGCTATTCAAAATCCTCCTCTTTATAATTGTATGGATTTATATAACTAAGCATTCTCTTATGAAATCCATCCTTAGCTTCAAAAACTATGAGGATGCATATATGTAAGTAGTAACCAACAAGAAGTTTAAATTTTTAACGGCTTTCCCCTTTTTTCTTATTTTCATTTTACTAATTTATCTAAACATGTAAATATTAGATATATTATAATAAATAGTAAATATTAGATTTAGATTTCCAGTCTGTTTTCTATATATGTATAATAGTTTTAGTTTTACTAGTATATAACAAATGTAGTAACAAATTTTATTTTCTAATAAGTTTTAAAACATACACCTTCATATTTAAGTTCATTATTCAAAATGACATATATGAGTACATATATTGTGTAAAGGAAGTTAACATGATAACTGCCATCCATTTATTACAATACTGTTTATTTAACACTACACATGTATTAGGATTCAATTATATTCAAATCAATGAGAGAAAATGTTCAATGGATCCTCTGTGTTTTGATTTGACTATTCATTTCATTTACCAAGGCATATAGTGTATAAAGTTTGTCATGTATAACCAAATTAGGACAAACATTTTTGTATATATAAACATTAAGTATTATGTGATATTCTCTTACTAAGAATGGAGAAGACATTTTTAAAATTAAAATGACTTTGCAAATTCAAGATGATTAGATTATATCAAGACAAGAAAGTAGTGTTTTATTCTTATTTTCAATAATTTTTCAAGTTGTACTTCAAATGTAAATAATCAAAATTATTCATTTTTGTTATAATGTTAGAAATTGTGAGTGTTCTAAATAACTTATTGATAGCAGTAACTATTATCATACATAATTTGCTGACACTATAATTATTCCTGAATAAATCCATAGGCATACATACAAGTAAATGCCATATATAATTTGCTATTTTAGATGTTTTGTGATGATTTATTCCTGTGGTGCACAAATGCTCTGACTTAACAATCTCAACAACTCCAAATTAAGTATCCTTTTTATCTTCAAAAACTTATTCTTAATAATTATGCCACCGTTTTTAAAAACACATTACCTTTTCTACCATTTATTTTCTTTTCTGTCTAGGAATGAATATATTTCCTGTAGTTGGTTTTCTGTTAATCACACATAAAACTTAATTCCTGTTTCAGTAGTTACAGAGAAATATATCATTAATATGGAGCCAATGCATTTAATAGATTAGTCACATTTGCCTGTGTCAAACAATTGAATACATAATAGTTCTTGAATTGATTATGAAATCAATTTAAATTGCAAGCCAATATCCTTATGAATTAAGTCATAAAAAAGACATAGTTAATTATACATTCTAAAGATTTTGCTAATATCAAGTTTAGTCCTTAACTAAATCAAATATTTCTGAATTTTTATTTTGTACTTTTTCCAATAATGACTAGTTCAGATTATTATTTTATAGTCAATATTTTAAAATTGTATTCTGTGTACACACAGATGACAAAAGTTATATTTACTTTAAAGATAATATAATTTATATGTACCATGATGAGACAATAATGGCTTTCCTTATTTCATAGAACTTAAATTTGCTACCTTGTCTAAAATTATGTACTAGATAAAATTAATAATCATGTACTGAATCTCCCCCAACTTTTAGTTATTAACTTCTAACCCTAAAATATTTATTAGGAAATGCTATGGATATAAAGTGTATTATTTTATAAAATCAATTTATTAGAATTTCTAGAAATAGAAAAATCAATATTTAAGTTGTGTAAAATGCACATGTTTAATTAAAGTGTGTGTGAAGTGTTCTATGCACTCCAATCTATGATAACATCTTCTGTAGTTTGATATTTTTATCTATTTTGAAATACAGTCTTGAATTCATCCACATATACCTATATTTCATTTTAAGTATGTACTAATGTTGGTTTTATAATATCTAGGCATTAAACAGTTTCTCAATTTGTTTATATTAAGGATGAATTAATTTTATTTTTATCACTTTGCTTTATGAAAGACAATATGAAGTTACAAGTTATGAAAGCTGTATAATTTTGAAGTGCTGCATCATTTAAAAATTATAGTTGATTCAATTTCATTTTATGTATGTATTAAATGGGCAATGTGAACTCCTGAGTCTTTTGAGAAAAATAAACTAAAAATAACTACCTTCAGTAACATCCACAATTCAGACATATTTATGAGTATTTTTCTCATAACTTTACATTTACTTTATGTAGTTTTTACATTTGAAACTGACTATTTGATCATTTTAATGGCATTTGTTTTCATCACAAATTATTTTATTGAAAATATGTACATGTTATAAATGTATTGTCTTTGGTATCATCTCTTATTTAACATGCCCCCATTTATTATCCAGTACAATGTATAATCCTGTGCATGTTTTCCATTGTGTATTAAATGTCATTTTATTTTATGTATCTCTGTGTCTTCTCCATTGTTGTAATAAAGAAAACTGCGGAAAGTCTTTGTTACATGTGTTTTCTTTATTACTGTTACAGTCTTTTTGTCCTTTCGTGTGATTTCATTTTTAACTGGTCAAATTCAGGCTTTTGATACTTTTGTTTGTAGCCAATATTAGTGACAAATGTTTGTTAGTGAATGGTTTCAATTTTGAGATCATAAAAACACATATATAAATATCCAAATATTCACATATTTCCATTTTTGCAATATAATATTTTATGACACCTATGGAATACCATAAAAATATAATTGCAAAAAATCATAAATATTCTCTGTTCCTTGTACATAAAATATAAAGTGCAAATAATAACCTTTTTATTTTTGAATAAGAACACTAAGTAAGAACACTACTTATGAATAAGTAACCACTAAGGCTAGGAAAGCTGTTTATTTAAACACAAACTCTCAAACACCTTGGGGAATGGGTTAAGTAACACATTCAATTTCACCCACACATTAGCCATGTGAGATACAGAGGGTTTCTCTTATATTGTAAAAGAGAATATCCAGCTTCAGAAAGGTTGAGTAATATTCATGTTACATAGTTACCATTTCAATCTAGTTAACACTATTACTTGATTGAGTAACATGTGGTTTCAAATTGTTCCTTCTCACCATGGAAATTAAGTTTGATTTTGTATTGATAAATGTACCTCACACATACAGATGAACATATAAGCAATACAGTTTTAAACAACAACTCATATACAGAATCAGCATTATAGAATGAAAGAGAAATTACTGTTTCTAAAGATCCAAATTACTTTATGTGAAATACATTTTACTCATGGACATGCCACTCTAGCATAATTTGCACATTCTTCAAGATGAATTTAATTGAAAGGTTACATTTTCTATTTTCTCTGATTGAGTAAAAGATAAAGGTGTTTAACATACTTAGATATAAATATTTACTTATCTTTTATCTACATTTATTCTTACTGAAGTTCCTTTAAAAATGATGATATGCAATGGAAAGTAATTACCTGACAACCACTCTAAATTGTCTGTTCCCTTCTCTGGTGTCTTTGTAGTATGTTATCATGGCCTCATTGTGTGCCATTTGAGAAACCAGAGACATATGCAGAAATATAAAAATTTCCAAACAAAAACTCACAAAGGTCAAATATTTTATGAAATTAACAAAGACAAGAATTTTAAAAATCCAAATAGCTGGTTATTCATGCATGATTTTAAGTAACTTGAGGTGTAAATTTTTCCTTTTTAATTTCTATAATTGTCATAACTGTAGCCCTAGTTTATCAATAATACACTCATATTCCTGTGACTTAACTTCCCAGATTTTTTTCTTGATTGGCCAAGAAAAAACCATGCAACAGTAAGATATATGTACTTTCTGAGCACACTTGCTTTCAATTATCTTTCTTTATTTTCAGTTACTTATTTTGAGTGCCAGTCAATGTTTAATCTTCATGATTTCTGGTCAATTATCTTTCCTTTATTATTTGTTAACATTTTCATCTACACATGAAGCTATGTTCCAGACACCATTTTTGTCTAAAATTGAATTTAGTAAATTTCTTATTATTCTATGATATTCTGAAAATGCCATAGAATAATTTTATTAAATAGTTCATAAAATAGGTAACTTTCTATTTATAAGAAAATATTTTCTTAATGTCTAATCAAATAAATATAGATAGTTATTATTTAATATTTGTTAAGACAACAATATTACTAGATCCTGTAGATATGATTTTATTTTATTTCCTTTCATCTTCAGCCTTTTCTTTAGTATATTGTTATATTTATAATGTTCAAAAATAACTATTCAAATAGAAGCCTTTTAGTTATGGATAAATTAGTTCTTTTAAATTGTCATTTCTGTATTAAAAAGACCATAGGCTGTAAACTAAGATGTATTTTTCTATTATTTTCACAATAGGAGAATTGCACATGAGCAAAATATTAAATGGAAAACTGCCAAGGTTCTGGGCTTTTCAATTTCTAGCCTGTACATATTGTTATTATTTAGAAAAGTTTATTTTACAGAAAACAGTACTCTATATAGCATAGTGTGCTTCAGGGACAAGTTCTTCTTTTTAAGAATAGGAGGCCAAAATAGCCAACTCATTCATGTTTGTCTCTCTTACTTCACTATGACATCTAGTATCAAGGACATGAGACTGTATTTTGTTTTTCTTCCAATCCACAACTGAGGTATAGTGCTTTTCCCATGCAAGCATTAAACTACAGTTGTATTTTTCTCCATTGAGTACTGTATTTAAAGACTAACTCTAGAAAGGAAAGTACTTGAGTTTCCAATGACCTTTCTTCATGCCAACCATAACCAATTGACAGTGTATCTGACCAGACTGCCCACCATCTCTGTGAAAACTGCGCCCACACTGATATCACTCAGTCCACATTTTACATTAAAATTGACTCCTGCTGATCGATATTTTGTGTTTATGGAATAATGAGTGACTTCACCCAATATTATGTTACCAGTGAACAGTGTCCCTACATGAAATCCATCTATTGGCTCCTTCTCCCTGATCCTCTGGAACAATCCTTCAGCATTCACGTCTGCACAGATTTGTTATGTCTAGAATGCCATGTAGGTAGAATCTCAGCAAATGTAGTGCTCTAGGAAAAACTTAATAGCGTATGGAGGATTTTGAAATGTCATTTTTTGTTTGATTATTTCATGCAAGACTTCATAATAAATACTATTTAATTATTTAAATATATTTCAGTTTATTCATCGATTCAACTTTTGAAGGGTGTCCTGGTAGCGACTGACCCTTATATTTTAAGTAAATAGAAAATCTACTATTTTATAGCTGAATAAAGATGTACTAAGATACATTACATTATTAACTTTACAGGTGTCCCAAGACATTTAAAATATACTTAATATCATGTTATATATAAAACATTAAAAATAAAAACATAGGCAGTGAGGATTTTTCTATTATAATAGTTCAAGTAATTTTGAGTTTATAAAGAAAATTCAAGTACACTTTTGCTCTAGACCTTATAAAATGGCTTGAAATATTTAATATCACATTAAGGGACTTTTTTTAGTTTTCTCTTTTGTGCATCTAAAATACCTATTAAGTATTCTAAAACTAAGTGGGCTTAAGAAATATAGTGATTTTTACGATAAAAATACTTATTTCTTATCATTTTATACAGTTCTAGAGATATATATTTGTTCCTTTTAGGTAACTTCTATGAATTTCTACATACATATATGTACATATTCTTGGGACCTGAAGTGGCCAGAAGAGGGTTTTAGATACCTTGGAACTTAAATTATGGAAGATTACAATCAGCCAAGAGGGTCCTGCAAACCTAACATGGTTCTGTTCAGTACACACTCAAAAAGAGATATTTATTTTTCTTGTATCAATAAAAGCCTTCATTTTCTAATTAGACAAATACACATATATCAAACATCCTAAATATGTAACATCAAATTTAAATAATATTTATAGTAGAACATGTAAAATCTACCTAAAATACCAATCTATATAGAAAATAGGGTGACTATAAATAACTTTTGTGTGTCATTTTTTACCAATTTTTGAATATGCTTTTTAAAAATGATCTCATATTCAACATTATTTAATTTGGTAATCAATATAAAATCAAAGTTGATATTTTGTACTATGAGTCTTCCAGATATTCATAAAATATCCAGTAACTCAAAACATCCATTATCCAATAAGTGTTGTTTACTATTTAGGATTTATGCTTCCGTTTTTTTTTTAATGACCATAAAGTGTATACTTTAATTTTCATTATGTTAAAATCATAATACTAAAGGATTTTATGAAAATTTCTAAGAATCTTCTTTTCGGGAAGTGAAACTGAAGAGTAATGGATTTGTGGTAGAGGGGAGTGGGTTGGAGAAGAGAGAGGAAAAACTGCTTTTAGTTTGTATGGTATGAGAAAAGAATGAATTTTGAAATTTTAAAGTAAATAATTTTAACTTTGTAGAAGAGGTAGTATTTTTTTTTTTGAGTTCAACTATTTCTAGGTAGGTCAAATTAAATTCAAATCATGATCATCCTTTTGCATCAGCTTTCAAAATGCAGAGATCATAGACAAATGCAGAAAAAGGAGGCAAGTTAATGGATTAGGAAGGCTAATTTTGGAATGAAATGGAGGAGGGTTCTCAGAAGTCAAAAGAGCAAACTTCTCTTATTGGCTATATTTTTTAACATTTGGGGGAATACTTGATGTCTCTTTGGCCAGATAGTTTGAAGAGGTTCAAAGAGGACATTTTTTATGCTATTAGAGGATTTGTTTTTATTGGTTATTTTATTTATTTACACTTCAAATGTTATTCCCCTTCCTGGTTTCCCTTCTGCAACGTCCTTATCCCGTCCCCCCTGCCCCTACTTCTATGAGAATGTTCCCCACACCAACCAACCAATCCAGCCTCCCCGCCCTGGAATTCTCCTACACTGGGGCATCTAGCCTTCACAGAACCAAGGGCCTCTCCTCATGCCCAACAAGGCCATCCTCTGCTACATATGCATCTGGAGCCATGGGTCCCTCCATGTGTACTGTTTGGTTGGTAATTTAGTCCCTGGGAGCTCTAGGGGACGGCTGTCTGTTTTGTTGATATTGTTGTTCCTCCTACAGGGCTACAAACCCCTTCAGCTCCTTCAGCCCTTCCCTAACTCTTTCATTAGGGGTCTCCATACTAAGTCAGATGGTTGGCTGCAAGCAGCCACATCTGCATTGGTCAGATTCTGTCAAAGCCTCTTAGGGGTCAGCTATTCCAGGCTCCTGTCAGCAAGCTCTTTTGGGGATCAGCAATAGCATCTGGGTTTGGTGTCTGCAGATTTGATGGATCCCTACGTGGCCTGATCTGGATGGCTTTTCCTTCAGTTTCTGTTCCACTCTTTGTCCCTGCATTTCCTTTACACAGGAGAAATTCTGGGTTAAAGTTTTTGAGAAGGGTAAGTGGCCCCATCCCTCAACGGGGGGCCGTGCCTACCCTCTAGATATGGTCTCGATGGGTTGTCTCTCCTCTTTTTTGGGGTATTTCAGCAAATGTCATCCCTGTTGGATCCTGAGGAGCCTCTTGCTTTCCTGGCAGATATGATGTCTTTGTAGAGTCCTAGTTTTCCTTCAACTCACTGTGTTGATCAGGGTGGCTTCAAACTCATTGATCCAGCTGCCTCTCTGCCTTCTGAATTCTAGGATTAAATGGTGTAAACCATGCAAAGGTTTTTCTTTCTTATTTATTTATTTATTTATTTGAAATAGGTCAAATTTTAATTCAGGGTCCCATACTAAATTAATACAAAATTTAATTCAGGGTCTCAGAATGTGAGTCACTAAGAAGGGCTGTCATTTTTGTTTCCCTAGTAACAACAATGTTTTCACAGTTATAACAGGCATTACTAGAATTATCTATGGTACTCCATGTTGTACTAACAAGACTTCATGCAATTAGCATTAAGAAGAGCTTTATATCAGATTAATTTTAAAAGAAGTGTACTTTGAAAATTTCCAATGCATATCTTGTCAACAAGCTTAAATATATTTTTCAAGAGAGCATCATGATCAGAATTAATTGTATATGAAACAGCATAGGAAATAGTAAAAACAAGGGTGGGAAAGATAGACAGTGTTTTTGAGGTCCATCTATTCAATTCCTGGCACTGATGTGGTGGATCACAAGAATCTATAGCTGCAGCTTCAGGGACTTTGACATTCTTTTCTGGTTTCTAAGACATATAGATGGTATACTGCCATATATGCAGGCACCACACCTATCTATGTACATAAAATAGAATTAAAAAATGAGAAAATTTATGATTAAATATAATTAAAAAGAAGTACAATATTTATTTAGGTTGGAAAATATTGATAATTTTGTATAGCACTTGATAATTTCCCTCTTCTTTTTATTCATTATGTCAGTTAACCTAAGATATCAAACAGTAAAATAAAAACAAAAGCAATAGCTTTAATAAAACTAGGCAAGAAAACATGACTTACAGATCTGTCATTATTAAAGTCATGTTTTCCCTAATGTATTCAGGAGGCAAATAAAAAGTGTTCTAGAAGAAGATATATACATATTCCAATCATACTGCTCTAGACATTTTTGTTAATTTCATTTTCAATGAATAATAAATAATATTTTAATGTGTCCTCATTGGTAAAACCTGCAATGATTTTCACTTTTCTTTCTGGTGTGTTTATGAAACATCAATTGGACAGAGATGCTATAGATGTTCAGATATTTGTTTTAGATGGCAATTAATGTGAACTAAATCAGGACAAACTAAGAGAGAGCCAGAGCCAGTTGAGTGCTAGTGACACCCTGTATGAAGACAAAAGCAACATTTCCAGAAATCTAAAGTGTCACAATGCTCTAAGATTGACAGTGTGAATTTATATAAAGTCTGGTGATATTTATAATCAATTGGAACCAAAGTTATCCCACTTTTCCTTCTTTCAATAACACTATAATTGTGACATGAAGATTATTTAACATACAGATGAATTATTTTGGAATGCTATACTAAACATTTCTAGATATGCACACTTTTTTGGTTCAATCACTTAGTTTACTTTAAAAAAAATTCCTTAACTAAGAAAATCTTAGTTAACTTAAAACATTGGAAATTATTTTTTTTATTAAAGTTTCTGGGCATCCTTTGAAAAGAACAGAAGTCATAAAAATGTGTAAAACTTCTTTCCACAGACATATTTACAGATAGGTAAATATCACTCCTAATTTAAAATTGCAATGCCTTAAGTAAACAAATCTCTCTAAAAGTGTGTTGCTATCCAATATAGGAACTAGATTATCATTTTGCTAGGGAATATTTTCCTTCTTGTATATATTTTTATCATTTGATCATTGAGTTGGGTTCTTGGGAGAAATTAAAAATAAACTTAACAATTCACTTTATGATAATTTTGACATTTATATCATACAGACAAGTTTGAAAACAATGTGATCATGGAAAATACTTTGTTTTGTGACCAAAACAAAGATTGAGAAACTATTGACATTGCTCATAGCCTGATTTAAATAAGTGCAACATATTTTTATATAATTCATATTATAATTTATATAATTCATATAATTAGCCCTTAGAAAGGTATTCTTGGTAGCTGTGCCCTTAATTTTCTCTTTCTAAGTCTCCCACTTATACCTCCTTGCTCTCTTCAAAATCATGGACTCTTTCCATACTGATTATGTGCATATGCATATATTTATATACAAATAACCTGCTCAGTCTGTATAAACTTACATTACATCTATGCTTCCAGGTATATCTATATAGTATTACTTAGATGTAGTGTTCAAGAGTATTTCTCCAACTCTTAGTGTAACTTAGTTGCTTGTAGATTGAGGCCTTGTGGGTTTTCCACCTTACATTTGGCATTTCTGTTAGTGTTATCTTTTACTTTCTCATGAGGAAGAAGTCATGTATAAAACTTCATTAGTGTAGCTTCATTAGTGTAGCTTCTGATATTAGTAGTGGACAAAATTACACAACAAATTCTGTGATCTTTTGCCTCTTATAAACTTTCTAGTGCCTTTGTTCAGTGTCCTCTGAGCCTTAGGTGCAGGAGTGTGTTTTTGATGTATTACTTTGGACAAAGACCCACAACTCTGAATTTTTTATGTCTAATTATCTCTCTGTTGACAAAAGAATTTACTTGGTGATGGGTTAGGACCCATCATACTTTTCTATGGCTGTAAGGACTCATGTTTAGATTTTTGCTAGGGATTATGCTAGTTTAGGCAACTTCAAAAGGAAGGAGGCACCCAAGTGTCCTAACTGGCAATGCCATCAACAACCACATCAACAAACACTATGGGATGATAAACCTAAAGACTCCGAGTGGACATAAGTACATTGGTGGTAACAAGTAGCTCTCTAATCTGATCTACTCTCTGCTTAACAAAAGAAAAACAATGCCTGGTATTAGAAACATAGCCAACTATTTGGTGTTAGTGAATTCAAGGATATAGGATAAGGAGGATTTTCTAATATAAAATATTAACATAACCTAGGTAAAGACTCTTGATATAATGGTCAGCCCTTACTTACTCATGACAACCCTTTTAAGTTAATTAATTAGTTAATTAATTATTGCTGTATTTGTTGTTATCCAATGACTGCAATATAAGCATTTATACTGCTTTGTACAAAAATGTGATTTCTATTCAGTGCATATGAATGCATGCTCTTGATATATTTCTAGAATATGTTATAGATTGATTTAGGCAACTTGAATATTTGTAAAGTCTCAGTTGATTGCTGATTTGTGGTTTTTAAAAATATATTACTGCAAAAGTATTCACAGAATGTGAATATCTAATTTCTAATTCTCTTTTAGCTGAGATGAAATCTGTTGAAGTATGCTGCCTGTGGTGGACTGATTAATGGTGGCCCCATAGGCTCATATATTTGAATTTGCAGGAATATGTCACTAAATGTGGGCTTTAACATTAGGTTTTAATACCCATAGTATACCCAGTCATTCTTCCTGCTGCCTGCAGATCAGGTTTTAGAGCTATCAGCAACTTGTCTAGCACCATGTCTTTCAGTAAAAGATTAAGTCTCTGATCCTGTAAGCAAAATCCCCCAAATTGCTTTATTTTATAGAAGTTGCCTTGGCCATGATTTCTCTTCACAGCAACAGAACACTGACTAAGACACTGCCTGGTCATATTTGTAAGATTATATTGTATTGTCATTAAGATTTTAAACCATGTATTTATATTTACACAGACCCTAGGCTTCTTCCTACCTCATTCTATAACTTCACTTTCCCATTCACTCTCAACTTTGTGGCCTATTATTCAATTTTTCAATACTCTCCTGAGTACTACTGCCCAGGGATATAGAGCCATCCACTAGAGTATGACAGGCTTGTCAAAAGACACATCTTTAAATGAAACAGACTATATGTTTCTCAGATATTTTCAAATACCAATAACTCTATAATTACAGCTCAAACTTGTGGAACATTTTCCATTCCACACTAGAATGTACAAATTCATTCTATAAATTCATGATTGCATTCGACCTGTTCTGTCCAGACAACAATTTCTAACAGTGAATTTTCTATGATCTCTGGATGTAACTATCTTTATCTCTCATCTTCTATGATGTCCCCTGAGCCTTGTTGGTCCAGGGAATATTCTGGTTGAGGACTAAACTGACGTTCTCTGGCCATTGATCAGTTGTGAGTTTACACAGAAACTATTGAAATTTGAAAATTTATCTAATCTTCATATAGCAAGATCCAAGTTGAGAGGGGTTATAATACTAAGTATATTTAATACAATAATAGGAGTAGATTCATCCCTGGGATGTCTAAGCTCCCCAACCATCATATCATGGTTTTATACTCTTAATATATAGCTAGAACAAAATTAATTGAACTCATACTATAATATGTAAGAAGCATTACTTTACATTTTAAAGAAAGTATTCTAATGCAACAAATAACAAGGAAACCAACTTTCTTCTGTATTTTTTTAAGTAGTACAGTTTAAAATTAGTAATATTTCAAATATAACTGTGAATGGCAGAAAAGCAAAAAACTAAGATATTCTAATGGAAGTGACAAGGCCTCTTAAGTTATAAAAGTATCACTTTGGATGAAAATATTACGTGTTTTATGAGTAGCATATCTAATTACTCTGTTTTATACTTTTTTATGAGCAAATATTTTAATCAAACATTGAGGGAAAAACTTTAGAAAGCATACAGAAAAAGATAGTTGAACAGAATGGAAACAGAACCTCAAGGAGGCTAACCCAATGCACCCTTGGTCAACTTTTTCTTCTTAAATTCCTTGTCTGACTTCTGGTCCTAGTGCACGTGGAAAGGACAGTTGCCACAAGAGGTGGACTGGCCTGTTCAGAGGGTGCGTGGGGTGTACTTAGGCAGCCTCTGCAGCAAGAAAACTCATGTTTTCAAACGTTAGTTTCCTTTGACATCTAATTATTTTGTTTTCTATTATTTTCATAAAGGTGATCATGCCTAGTGAGTACATTCCAAGTTCCTCAGTGCTCTCCTACTTAGTCTTCCTTTCCTAACCCATATCATTACTCCATTTCCTATCCTAGACATTCTAATTTCTACTTTCTTATTTTTTGTACACGCACACCTTTGTGGACTTAAAAAAGAATCTAGGGAACTTGAATGCTGGGGCATACTAATATGTCCCTCAGAGACATTTCTGTTTCCATGTGGACTTTAAAGATTTTTGTTTGTTTCTGTGAATAGTGACATTGGAATTTTGTTTGGGATCATATTCAATCAATAGATTGATTTTAGTGAGAGGGCCACTTTCATAATATTTCTCCTATCTATGGCATGAATGATTCTTCTGTCATTTTGTGTTTTTTCAATTTCGTTCTACAGTGTTTAAAGATTTCTTTGTTCAGGTCTTTCTTGTCCTTGGTGTTTTCATTTCTTTTCTCCTAATTATGCTAATATACTCGTAAACGCAATGTAAGGAAGGAAGGAAGGGTGTGCCTTGGCAGACAGTATGAGGTGGTGTAGTTCAGTGTGTTACTAAAACCTGGCAACAATGTGTGAGCGGTGAGATTACAGTTAGAGGAAGGAAGAAATGAACAAGAAATGTATCTGTTCACCCAAGCAGCCCATTATCCTCTAACGGTTCCAAAATCTTCTCAAAGAGTACCTCCAGGTGAGCTCAAACGGGGGATCCTTTGAGTGTAATTCTTACCACATTATACCCTTGCACTCCATAAATGTGTGGCCATCTCAAGGTACAAAGTGCATTCAGTCCAACTTCAGAAGCACCTGAAGCAAGTAACTTCTCGATCCCTCTCAATTTCAAAGTCAGAAGTGTCTTCTGTGACACAAGGAAGCTTTTAACATTGAGACCCCATAACATCCAAAAGTGAATTACACGGTGTTGACAATTGAGCAGAATAATAAACATACACTCAACAAAATTACAAATTAGGGAAATAGCTAAGACCAATCAGACAAATGCATGATTAAAATACATCTGGGAAAAGATAAATCAAATTCTTTAATTTTAGTATCTTGGTTTTGTAATAGAGCTATCTGACTGGCAATGAACTAAAAGAGACCTACCATTCCAGATTTACTGCCTGTATCACAGAAGTTCTCTCTGTTGCTGGGTCCACATCTTGCAGCTTATGTTGGATAGTCTTAAGATATCTTAAGTCGAAAAATCAGTGCAGGCTTCCTGAGCCTCTCTTTCTATTATTTACTTGCTTTGATGATATCATTCCCTCTCACTGGAAGCAGATAGCTTTCCAAACAGCCTATGCAAACTCTAGACCTTTCCTTTTGATTTGTAAAGATTCTATTTGCCCTTAAATTGCAAGTGTTTCTCCCCTATCTTATGTCTATTATAGAAATCTCAATCTCCACTTATTCCCTGGAGATTTTAGCACCATGTTTGCCTTTAGTGTAGTGGGAAACCCTCATTTTCTTCAATCTTAAAACAATTTTTTTATTTCTTTATTGCTGTCCTAAAGTTAGGCATCTTTATGTCTACAGTGCTGCCTGGCCACAGCCATGGGGTGGAGACCAGTAGGATGAAACACTCCATAGACAGACAGGATTTGTGCCAGACTGTTTCATTACCACATTTTACCCCTTAGATTCTAAAATGAGATGTTCTCAAATTATTTACATTTGAATTAATTCAACCTTTAAGTTACACAAATAACACTTAAAGAAGATACATTTTAATCTTTTTATATCATACCTTATAAAACTCTTCTTAGAGCACTTAAACTTTGTATATTTTATAATTTTGTTACATACTGCAAGCTCAAACATTTGACATTTAATGACTATTTTTAACCAAGTATCATAAAATCTTCAATTAATTTATATGCTTCACTCAGAATTACTCAAAATCACAACTGAATTGATTTATGTTGGTCAGGATAAGGAAACCTGGCATATTCTCTGTTCTTCAATAGACAAGAGTTCAATGAAATGAAAGGCATATCCACATCATGTTTATATTTGCAACATCTGCTATTATATAAAACACAGACATATATGTGTGTATATATATATCTGTAAGTACCAAGATTATCAAGATTATGAATTAATATTTATAAGTTTGTTGCTTCAGCTTGATTAGTCAATAATATATACCCAAGAATTTTACAGACCTATCTGTAATATTAGAACAAAGTCTATTGGCTATAGAATAGCGCAATAAAAGCAACAGGGTTTTGAATATCTTCTCTACTTTCTGTACTTTTAACATACTATCTTATAACACTGAGAAAATTCTTTGATGAAAATAGTAGTAAATGTCTAAATTAAGACTTAGAATTTGTTCTCTATGTCATTATCAAAGCTTGTCAAGTTCTAAAAGAATTTTTAATAATCCAAAGACAAAATAAATGTACACAAGGGAAATAAAGTTGAATAAAGTACTAAAAAATGAGTCAAAAAGTAAGGCTACCTTGAATCCATTAGAACAATGTTTTAAAGCTAGTGTACATACTGTCAAGTATAATAAACTTCATGTCAAGATATTCAATGTTTCAGTAATGGATGTCTTGTATAATAGAAATATGTGACATGTATAAAACAAATTGAATTGAATTCCTTTTTTCTTTGCTCTGACCTTCGAATTGATTGAAGCACAAACAAAATTATGGAATAACTTAGGCAAGATATTGGTTTGCTTGTCTAATTTCCAAGTTTCTTAGAGTTGGACTGAAATAAATAGAAAATAGAACACAAAAATTGCTGATCACTTCTCTTGCTTGATTTGAATAATAAACTATAAGGCAATATAACAACTTAAGGTTTTATGTTTAAATTTTTGTTCTTTTAATTTCTAACAAAATTTCATTTGTATAGAAATAGTATGAAAATATCAATAAAAAAGCTTATGACAGAAACATGCTATGCAATTTATATTCTTCCATTAACCGAATTAATTATTAAATTGGTATTATTCAACTGTTATAGAACAATGCATAATAAATATTTTATAAGAATATTATACAAACTAACATATGTACTCTACTTAATTCCTACCTTTATGTCATGAAATCCAATATAATGTTGGCTTCTGCAATTATTTAGGTTGCATTAAAACAGTCTGTTATGGTCTAGGAATCACTTCACAAACCATAGGAATAACAATCTTAGTCAGAGTTTGGTGGTTTATTAAAAGCACACCCTAATACTTGTCAGACCAGGGACATAGTTAAGAATTGTCTGAACTATGTCATTAAACATTTCTCATAGCATGCTTTTTATAGGGAAAAAAGAGGTTCAAATGTTTAAAAGGCAAGGGGGTAGCAATATTACTAGATAAGGTATTATCAACTAACCTTTTAAGCTGGGTGGTCTCAAGTGAGGTAAGAAGGATGGTGGAAAGGTTACAGGGGAATTTCAGAACATTCAGATAGCAGAGCATGAGCCTTATAATCATAACTTTTGGCTTACCGGTAGCATTCTTCCATGTTAGCTACAAAAACCACAATGAGCTAATATGCAGGTGCAAGACGTTTTGCCTGGTGGTCAGCTCTGACTCAAACCATAACAGTTCACACTGATCTTTGATTTTATGGGTACTATATAAGCCTTTGTGGAATTTCTTAAGACTAGCAAACCTCAGCTGGCTAGTGGAGGCACACGCCTTTAATCCTAGCACTTGGTTGGCAGTGGCAGGCAGATTTCTGAGTTCGAGGCCAGCCTGGTAGTCTACAGAATGAGTTCCAGGACAGGGCTATACCGAGAAACCCTGTCTTGAAAAACCAAAAGGGGCGGGGGGGAAGGATTAGCAAACCAGCAAACCTCATACAGAACATTCAGCACATACAGAAGAAAACAGGAGGTCAGCATGTCCTTGCTCTGAGCCAAGTCATTTCTCTGTGTAAATGACCGGTGCGGATATTACAGCAACACTATGAAACAGCTAGTGGGCATTTAATAAAATGTCTCTATATATGCTGGGAATGAAGGGGTTAAAGACAATACCATGTCTTTAATCTACAATTCTAACATTTTGTAGTTAGAGTAAGTGGTGTATATGGACCTCTCTTGGAAAATGTAGATTTGAAAAAAAAAAGATATTCCTATGTGACAGCCTTTTTAATGAAATTAAATATGTCAATAAAACTTTATTAAAAACGAAAATATTAATTTCAAATAACTGACTTGATGACTTTTACGTTCCATTCCAGTTTAGTAAACAATTAAATCACTGTTAACTTGTAAAGGAATTTGTTTGTGATCTTGAATTCATGATAGTCTTCAAATCACAATATTACTAGATAAATGTGTGTACATGTTTATGTCTACATTGAAAATACAAATTATAAATAAATAAAACCATTGCGTCAAAGTAAATTGGTAGCATGGAAACAATGAACATTTAGTCTTTATAGTTACTATTGTACAACCTTGAAAATATGAAATAATCTTGAACAATATGAAAAATGTAAATATTACATGGATTTTTTAGTCTAACCAGGCTTCCTCAATAGGTTTGTAAAACTTATTTTCAAAATCATAATCATTATTTAATAAGAGATTTCATGTTGCCTTAGGTTTATCATGAGCTACCCAATAGTAGCTTAGCTTTGGGTTTAACCACAAATCATGTGTTTTTATCATTTATTTAAAGTGTGATATGTCAACAAAAATAATAAAAGCTAATTGTTAAATCTTCATTAAAGGATTTTTAATATATTCTCATATTCATAGAACTCTTCCCAAATTCCTTTCTGCTAGTTGTTCTGATAGTTGTTTCCATAACTGCCTTCATTTAAATAAGGAGGCATCCTAGGCTTGAAAAAATGAGAAACTTGTAAGTATGCAATGCAATAGTGTTCAGAACAAGGGTTTTCTGACTTCTGAGGCTGAAGATTGCAGTCTGAAGCAGTAATTTATCATTATAGCAGGAATAGGTGAGCTTTTGTCATTCAACCAGCACAGTAACATTGATCTGTAGAATTTATTGCCACATGCTTTGCTTAGCTGTGAGAAGAATTTAAATGAGATGTGATGTCTTATCTCAAGTGAACTTCTACTCATCTTTATAGAAATTTGTTTTGGGGATCATGTACAGCATTCAAAGAGATTACATAGGATGTTAAAGATAAAACTTCAATGTTATGTCTAATAAATACTAAATGAAGCATCTATATCTTTCATTTTTTGTCTCTCGCTAACTATGAAAAGCATCCAATTTTTTATTTTGGAAAAATATGCTTTTATACATAAAGAGATGTACAATTTTATAATGTCATATAAAATTCTTAGAAAATTTTAATATGCATAATTAGAAATATATATGAGTTAGTCACACACCCCATTCCTGTAGATAATACAATATGTAATTTACTTTCTAAGGGTCTCCATTTTCTCTGTACACTGCTATGATTGTACAATCTTTTCAAATTTCACTACAGCTATAGGGTCATTGATTTATTTCCATTATTAGTTGCACCTCAAAATTTCTACCTTCCTTTCCCTATATTCTCACCCTCCTCCCATAGTGCATGGCATTTGGTACTACCCACAAATCATTGCCAAGAAATAGGGGTCTATCTCACAACTTTATCTTATAAAATAACAACTAATAAAGACTCTTAAAAATCACACATGTATAATGCCTCCAATTTGTTAAAATATTACCTGCAAAAAGATAAGTAACCACCTTTTTGAAGTGATGATTTCAAATTTATTCATAGTAGGTATTTAAAAGTGTTTCTCTGTGAAAGCAAAGTACTTGGAGTCATCCAATTAAAGTTTTAGTCTAAATGCCAAGTAGTATCATATTGAACCTTATGTAACCCTTTTCTAATAAAAATAACATAGTTTTAACAGTGAGCTTGACTATGACTGACTTTCTGGTAAAGAAGAGATTAGGATATGATAATACTTACTTTCTTCCCTACAATGAATTGGGAACTATATTAAAACAAGTTACTATTATCTTTCTACAGAAAGTTTGAAAAATAATTTTTTAACATAGGCATTCTTAAAATATGGTTTGGTAGCCTCACAATGGGTCCCAACAATGAAGGAATGAAGTAACCATTCACTATTCTATATTTTCTATATCTATATTTGAGTGTATGTTTTATAAGAAATTACTTTAGAATAGTTTTTATATTTAGATATTTTGTTATGTGGAGATTTTATGGAGTTGTTTTTTTTTCTTTTTTAAGACACACTTTTTAACGGCCTGGGCCTAGGAGCCATCATTGGTCTTGGAGTTGCTGCCCTTTTGCTAATCCTTGTGGTAACAGATGTCAGCTGCTTCTTCATTCGACAATGTGGGTTACTAATGTGTATCACCAGGAGAATATGTGGGAAAAAGAGTGGCTCCAGTGGAAAAAGTAAAGAACTTGAAGAGGGAAAAGCAGCTTACCTGTAAGTACTAGACACCAGCACCACCTCCCATGAGTGGAGCACAACTTATATGCATTGTTTAGGGCTGCCTTCTAAGCCACATCAAATATTTAACAATAATGCACTGCAAATATTATGGCTTATGCTTGCCTTACACACACACATAAAGGTATATATGTGCATGTGTATGTGTGTATGTGTAGGTACATACATAATGCATAATAGTTGACTATCTCCCAATGATTTTAATATTATGGAAGTAAGGAATTCAAAAAACAATCTTGTTCAAATTTCTCATGAATATAACATTTTTATTATTTAAGTTTTCTATTTTCCTTATTTACTATCAGAATGTAAATAACACGTTAATTTCTAAGAATACATATTGATTTTCCCTAATTTCTGCATTATACAAATGGATGATTGCACAATACACATTTTTTGTTTATTCCATTTAGTATTTGTTTGTGAAATTTGTTCATATTATTCATACAGACATATCATAATCTTAAATCTTAATTCAATAGTTCATTATGGAAATTTATAATAATTTATTTTATCATTAATTTTTTTAACTGATACTTTGGTAGTATTAAGTTCACTTCTGTGAAATCACAAGTCAAGATTTTTTTTATTTAAGTATGGATTTGATGGGATATTATCATGGGAACCATGCTTGAGTGATTATATCAGTTCAAGGCACCCGAAAATAAGAGCATTCTCTATTTTAGCCTGTTATTTTTTAAATTGTTTTGATTATATATTATTTTCTATTTATCCTCATAATTATCTGGATTCTTTCAATGTCAAATATTGTCACACAGTAGCATACAAATTTAGATTTAATGTACAAAAATTACAATTTTATAATTTTGACTCTTCTTTGAATTGCTTGATTTATAACAGTTCATCAATAAGCTTTCTATAACATCCACAAAACTGCTCTATTTCTGTTTATTATTTAAACTTAGTATGCCCTTGACCTTAGGATGCTGATTCTTCTCAGTAGTTTCACTTTTAAATTAGGTTTACACAGCAGCATTGCTGATTGAAACTGACACATATTGTTTACCAATAGTGTGGTGGCTTGAATATTCTTGGCCCAGGTGTGTTCTTTTGGCAGGATGTGTGCCACTGTAGGGTTTGACCTTGTTACTACCCCACCTAGCTCTAAGAGAATTGTCTTCTCCTATCTGTAGTTGTATCAAGACACAGAACTCTTACTCCTTCTCCAGCACCAATTCCGCCTGGACACTACCATGTTTTCTGCCATGATGTCAATAGAATGAACCTCTGATGATGTCAGCCAGCCCCAAATAAATGTTGGCCTTTGTAAGAGTTTCCTTGGTCATGCTATCTCTTCAAAACAAAGGAAACCCTAACTAAGACAGAAGTTGGTACCAGGGACTGGTATTTCTTTGATAGGCCTGACTATCCTTGTGTTTGGAGGAATGTGGACTCCAGGACTCTGTAAAGCATTGGAATAGTTTAAATGGGGCTTAATGGGCCACATAGGTTGAAGCACGGAAGGCAGTGTTGATGAGTGTAGTTTGAATGAAGGAGACCTAGTTCAAGTGGTTTCAAAGGAAAAGAGTTTTCGTTAAGTGGCCTAGAGACTGTTTTTGTTAAATTTTGTTGAAGTATAGGGATGATTTTTGATCTTGAATGAAGAGTCTACCTAAGGCTAAGTTAAAGAGATTTTGCTTAATTGCATTGACAAAGGAAGTCTCAGAAAAAGCAGAGTATAGACTTTATCCTCTGGTATACACTCATGAAGATTGTTTTACTAAGTGTAGCAAACTTAGTTAAAATAATACAAAATTATGATGCAAGTAATTAAAGAGTACCAGGAAATACAATGGAGGTAAATCCTATGTTCGTGGAGATAAACAGAATAAGGGAGTTATGACTTTGGGGCAAGATCCGATCCAGCTAAGATTATTGATCACATGTCTGCCATTGAACAAAGAATACTTATATCATGGTTAGGTGTTATTACTACTTAGTTGTTGTTTTCATTTGGAATTTTATCTGGACTAAACTACAATTCAGATATGAAGAACAATGCCTTTGATCTGGATTTTGAGAAATAGTGGTCATGAAAAGATTAGGTCAAAGCATGGTAGTACATTCCTTTGATCTCAGGAGTCAGGGGAAAGCAGATCTCTGAGTTCAAGTCCAACCTGGTCTAGAGAAAGATAAGAAAGTAGAGTTAAGCTTAGATACAAACGTGGTAATGCATGCCTATAATCCCTATATTCACTACACAGAGCCCTGCAGATCTCTGAATCTAACATCAGTCTATACAACAAGATCGTGAATGGCCCAAATTACATAGTGAAAGAATTGGAAAACAGAAACTGGTGATAATGTAATAGAACAAAGGGACCATGTTCCAGCTCCAGGAAGTCCCAGTGCTTGGCAGCTTTGGGCACATGCCTCTGGTTTTAGAGTCAACAGTAGAAGGGAGTACTGGGACAATTGATGCTAGTTAGCTGGAACTAAGAAATTAGATGTGATTGAGAAGAGACCAGCATCACTGAGGTGAAATCTGAGAAGTGCTTCTGTGAGCACAAAGAAGCTGTGTTCTAGAAATAAATAAGGTACCCATTCTGCAACTGGACTTTGTAATGTATAAGAACTACTAAGGTAGTACTGGTATTGAAGGAATTTTGGGAATATATAGAACAGCTGAGGCGTAGCACTGTGGAAGGCCAGGGAAGGTTATTGGTGAAAGTGCAGCCACAATTACACTTGATGGCCCTAGACTCAAGGGGTCATGCAAAGAAGTTGAGGCTTGGCATCATGAAGAAAGGATATTGGTGAAGCCTAGTTGCAGATGAAGACTCAAGCTAATTGGAGATGCCAGTACCATGAAATGATTCCTGAGAACAGCAGCAGTAATGGCTTGGAGTCAACAAGAGCCTAGAGTGCTACAGAGGGCAGGTCTGAAGAAGTGGCCAAGCCTTTTGGAGGAATCCAGAAGATCATGTATGTATCCCAGACACTGGAAAAAGAAAGTGTAAAGCTAAAATTGTCTTGGATACCCCAAGATACTAGAGGTGTTAGAGCTGTGGGATGCCTGCTGAGGAAAGTAAATAATGGGGAATGGCACCAGCCTAGAAGTTGGAAGTTTGTTGCAATCAATAAAGATGAAAAGAGTTGGAGGTATGAGGAGTGCTTTTACATCAGACATGGAAATAAAGAGATTGGAGGTTGCCAGCTTGATTTTGGTCCTGCTTTAGTCCAATATTTCATCACTATGGCAATTTGGAATGGAATTGTCTACCATGTTGTGTTGAAAGCATGTCATCTGCCTTATGATTTTGATTTTATAGGGAACTGCAGTTAAGTAATTGGATGAATCTTAAAAGAGACTTTGAACTTTCAATATTGTTGAGATTTTTAGACTATGGGACTTCCAAAATTGGACTAATGTATTTTACATTTTGATATTGTTTTGCTTCTTACCGAAGAGCTCTGCTTTCCCTCAAATGAACTATGGCAATCTATTCTAATCTTCTGTCTCCTTCTCATTCTCTCACTACAACCTGATGCTAAACAGAATGGATGGAATTAAACTGAACTGACTGACTGAACTTAATGAATGAACTTATGAAAAAAATCAACTCAACTCAACTGCACTGAAGCTACTCTCTCTCTCTCTGTCTCTCTGTCTCTCTCTGTCTCTGTCTGTCTGTCTCTGTCTGTCTGTCTCTGTCTCTGTCTCTGTCTCTGTCTGTCTCTCTCTGTCTCTCTGTCTCTCTCTCTCTCTCTCTCTCTCTCTCTCTCTCTCTCTCTCTCTCTCTCTCTCTCTCTCTCTCTCTCTCAAACATTCCTAAGTAGCTTCTCTTTCCTGCCTGTTCTTTTGAGAGTTGGGCATATCTTATCTCTGACTCATTCTGTCATATCTTTGATTTGTCACTTTACCTGCATCTCAATTAGGCATCACTTTAAAATATGACTGGCTCCTTTTACAAACTAAGTTTACCTTTATTGCTAAAAATTATAGCTGTGTACTAAGAGTGTGTCTGTATTTCAGCCAGATCACAGAGACCTAGGTATTTGAATGTGAATCCTTACCACAACAGCCATGTTGGTGAATTAAAATTCCTGTACATCCTTCCCCTTTTGGTTCAAGTAAAAAAAAATCATAGAATGTTTAACTATTTCAATAGAAACAATTACTAATCCCATACACTTAACATCTAAAAGTCCTTATGAAGACAAGTTGAAGTGATGACCCTTCACATATGCCATCTTGATTATTTGTCCTTCAGTTACTGTCCATTTAGCATCAGTGTTTTCCAATCTGCCACTCTGACAAATTATTTAGCTTTTTTCAGCCAGTTTGTTGAGCTGTTCTCATGCAGGTAGAAGAGGCATCAGCTTTCTTCATCTTCTGCATTTCTATCTTTCTGGTGTCTGAGTCATCACTTCTTCTTAGCAAATCTCCTGCCTGGCTCTATCCCAGAATTCTCTCTCCCTCCTGTATGTCTCACCTTGTATTTCCTGTCTAATCCCTAGGCCATAGGCTTTTTAATTGACAGGTGATGAATTCATATAATGCATAAGACATTCTCTTTACATTACTCAGATCAGTTCTTTATTAATTATGATGGAATCTAAAGTATTTCATCACCTATGGAAATGTAGACAAAATCTCTTCCCAAACTAACATACTTCATGATATCTATTCTGATGTTAAAACATCTTTAAAATCTATAGGTTGATTTAACATTTTTCTATAATTTAGGATCTTTCAGATAATCATATTCTCCCTTTCTGTTTATCAAGTTACAATTAGATCTTTATGAATTTATGAATCCACACACAAACTACACACTTAGACACTTGCATTTCATGCCAGAGAACCAGGGAATTTGTGAGTTTGTAAAGTTTGTGAAGTTCATGAGTTCCACTGTTTCCAATGTTGTTATATATTATCCAAATTATTTCAATATTTTATGCTTAAGATTTTTTTAACTAGGTAAGAAATTCTTCATATTATGAACATTGGTTAATGAAATATTTTAATTTTTAATATTTAGATTTTGTTGGTTAAGTGATTTTTTTCCATATACCTTTCTTTGTATCCTTAAAACATGACTATAATCTGTAGTCTAAACTGGTTTCAAATTTGCAATCTTCCTGACATACTCCTGGGTCCTAGACTTACAAATGTTTGTTACCTTGCCTAACACCAAAACAAACAAACAAATAAACAATCTACCTCCAAATTAAAATAATTATGATCAAAGGAGATTATGTTGGTTTATTCTAGTTCTTTAGGACAAAAAAATCACAATGGTATCAATTTAAAAGGAAAAATGTTCAGTGTTTGATTTATTGAAAAATGTCAAACATGAACATATGTGTATTTGAGTGTGTTTGTTATATACACACATGAGTATGTTTGACACATAGGAGCATTAAATACTTTTATATATCATTTTTAGGAAAGATGGATCAAAAGAACCGATAGTGGAAATGAGAACAGAAGATGAAAGGATTACTAACCATGAAGACGGGAGTCCAGTAAATGAGCCAAATGAAACCACACCACTAACAGAACCTGAGTATGCAGCTACACATGCTTTCATTTGGGGATAAGTAACAGGAAATTGCTAAAACATTTTTAGTAATTGTGGTATTGGTAATATTTTATTAAAGGAAATACTTTTTAAATTTAACTTCATTTAACTCTTAAAGTCCATTTTAAGATATTTCCCTTGAAAGTGTAATTTCTTACATTTTAAAATATAACTAAATTTTACTAAAATATATATGTGTCAGGAAATCCTTTGTCTCACTGAATAATGATATACATTGCAATATGCCTAGATTATTACAAAAGTTATTTTTCTCATACTAATTTTAACATGTTCTTTGATAATTTCATAAACAAATCTGTATTCTAACTACTCTCTCCTGTCTCTCATCTTGTTCCTAGTCTTGTCAATCACTCTCCCCTCTATAACTACTTTTCTTGCATCTATGGCTCTATTTAGTTTTCTAATTGACTGAGTTTTAACATGTACCTTCTTGTGAGCATGCATTTGACTCTCCATTGGAGCTTGATGGCCTTATCGTTAAGTATATAACTGATCTGCCCCCAGATCCATGAGTACTTAGTAGTACAGCATTCCTCTAATCCATGACTCTCGATAGGCTCTGTCTATCATGATGGACCAGGCCAGATAGCTATCTATTTTATCAAATCACACTACCAATGATCAAAAATTGTGTTATGTTCTATGTGTCTTTGAATGGTTGATATTAATGTCCTTTTCAGACATTAGTTCTAATTAATACTTATTGGAAGCATCTAGAAAAACAATGAATCTCTGAATTAACTAAGACTCATGTAAAGAGGGATTAAGACAGAGAAATGTTTTTCTTATTGTAAAAACATTATTATTTAATGTGCAACCTTTTTAATTTTGCCAAACAACAATAATAAGTTCAACTCTGAGACTTAAAACCTTCTAGGCCATCATTTTTAAACCAATTCATAGCACCAGATATGGATACCCTTACTATGGATCAACCTTCAAATCTGGTAATGCCTGAAATCCACTCTAGGGGTTATGCCACCTTGACTCTTAGGTTAGTGTTGTCACTCATAGGATTCACTGCTAGGCAAGGCCTTTAATACCTTACTCTCTCTTCTTTTCCTCTTCTCCCTTATTGAGCTCCTTTCCTTCTCAAAAATTACACTAAACCACACTGATTTTCATAGTTACTTTTTACATAATTTCTGGAATATTTGTGACAAATTCTAATTGTCTGTATTCATAAATATAATTTAAATTGCAAGTAAACTCAGAGGAACTAAATTAGCAGTGTTAACTCTTCTATACAATGATAAAATTAAGTACAGAGGTTGGCTAATGTTGTATTTGTGAACATTTAGATATAATCATTTTATCAGGTTCCCAAAAAAGCATACATAAGAGGGACCACTGAAATAGTGAATGTTACAATCAAAGAAAAAATATAAAATTATTATCCCATTTTGTCAATTTAAAATTTAATGAAGCTATCTGTTTCAGAGATAAAGAAACAAGGGATATGAAGAGATGGTTCAGTGTTTAAGATCAATTGTTTCTCTAAGAGACAGCCATCACCCATGTGATTCCTGTCAACCCTCTACAAGTCCAGTTCCAGGAAACTTTATACATTTTTTTGGCCTCTGTTAGCACCAGAGATACATGCAGTACACATACATACATGCAAGCAAACATTCATACACATAAAGATATGTATCACTTTTATAGACCAACATGTTTCAATCAGAAACAACTTTCACAACATATTTAATAGTGATATAAAAATATGAAAAAAATAATATGAAAAAGGCCAAAGAAACGTTATAAAAAACAATTTTGTAAATAACACTAATTTTCATCAATTTCCAAATAATATTGATAACTTATATAATTTTTAATTGAATATAGTGGTGTGCCACATACAAAATTGTTATTCTTTTGAGAATTATTATAGATGATAAACAAAGCAGTGGACATAGATCAGGATTCTGACTCCTAATAATTCAAAACAAATTTATTTTTAATTTATGCACAGTATCAAATCTAAGTTACCTCACAGTAAACAATTAGATCCATCTAGATTTGCAAATACTTTGTTTCACATACCCTTTGTTTTACATTACATTATTAATGGTAAATACTAATTATTTTATTATATGTTAGGTTATTTTATAATAAATTATTTATATACTTAAAAGATCATTCCTAAAAACATTCATAAAATAAACATTATGCAAACTAAGGAGTTTGTATTTCAGAATACATTTTTGGATATATATAAATACATAACAATAATGGAATAAAGGAGACCATGAATTTAAGAGAGAGCAAAGAAAATATATGAGAGGTCGGGGGGAGGAAAAGAAAGGAGGAAATGTAGTTATGTTTTAAGCTCAATGAATAAAATGAGTATTAAAAACATTTGTGTCTTTTTCTCTGTAATAAGTAAAGCAGGGTACACTCACCAAATTTTTTTTTCTTATTTTTTTAAATGGTCAGAAGCAGGTTTTAAATTATACACCTAGAAACTGAGTTTGCAATCTCTCTGTTTATTTACAGAAAATTACCTTTAAAAGAAGAAAATGGAAAAGAAGTTTTAAACGCAGAAACTATAGAAATTAAAGTGTCTAATGACATCATCCAGTCTAAAGAAGATGACATCAAGGCATAACCACAAGTTTCAGCACCTCGGTCAGCACCACAAGGAACATTTGGATTGCAGTGACACTATGACCAAAACTATTCCATTGACCTTAATTTCTTGGGAAAAGTCTAGCTTGGAATAGCTTGTACACATATACATATGACCAACTCCTCCTGCCACAACCCATTTCCTTCTGTTATTGTGGTGGTGGTTGTTTATTTTGTTAAGAATTTGGTATAAAGACTTGATTGGCACCAATTTTGGGGTTTCAGTTCCATTCTATAATTGAAGTACTGCAATTTATTAGGTGGCTAAAGTGTTTTGGGTTTTGTTGTTGTTGTTTTGTTTGTTTGTTTGTTTGTTTTTGTGTTATGTAACACCAACAAATACATTTCTCTCTAAAATATTAGGTTGTAGTGGAAGGCAGAGCAAAAGCGTTGTAAGCTAAATGTGTAGGAAGTGTATGAAAGCCCTGCATGTTTATGAATCTTATCTTGGGCAAACACACTATTGTGAGGGCTTTCAGACTAAGATGAAGGCACATAGTAATGGGTATGCTTTTTATCAGGAGAATTTCAGGGAACCCAGGCATGAAAGGGCCAGTCAGTTATCTTTTGCAGATATTAGAAATTGAAAAATGGTTGGAGAACTCTTTTCACCTTATGACCACACTGCATTTTAGACATTGATCTTAGGTACACTGATACCAGGACAAAATTGTTACACATTTGAAAAAAGATTAGTCGTGTGTAAAATTAGATTAGAAAGATTCCTAAATCTCTTTTTATGTATACCATATTCACTCACAGTGGAATACTCAAAAAATAAATGTATTACAAGTAAAAATGGTATTGATTCCTGCCCTCAGCTTCAAATAAAGTGAATTTAAATGGGAAAATATCAATATGCTGTCTTGATATATTTATAAATACATGATTATTGTTATTTATAAAATAATTTATCAAAAATAAGATTGTTTTCAAGTACTTCAATTCATATTAGATATATTTTAATGTCTAGTTTTAGATGATCATTAATATCATGTGTCCCCCATTAAATGAAAGTGGCTATTAGACTTTAAAAGTATGTGTTAAACAGATTTAATTTAACATACAAATGTGCCAGAATAAAACCTGAACAATTGAAATACTACTAATGTTTTATTTAAAACATTGCATCCTAAAATCCATTTAAAACCTACTTTAAGATTTTTGATAAACAGCTATGGTTGAAGTAATCGTTTAACTATTCAACATAAACTTTCTAATAATATGTGTTAAGTATTATATAAGAATATATTATTTACTAACTTACAAGCTATGCAAACTCCCCGAGGTCAAAGTCTGAACTATGATTTAACTTATGAGAAACAAAAAACACATTTGTGACTATCAATATACATATTTTAGAAGCAGGGTTTTGATGATTGCTTAAGTCTGAGGCTAGAACGTTTCTAAAGACTCCCTCTTCCCCTCAAACTTTGGTGTTCGGGTATCAAGTGAATATCCCCAATATTAATATATTGAAAAATATATTGTAATAGATTATTGAAGGGATATTTTTTAACAATGCAGATGGTTCTGGTCTTATACTATCTCTCTTCATGAGTACCTTTCTGAAAGTAGAATAAAATATTAATGCCACTCTGAAATACTTTTATTTATAAAGTGCTTGTTTATCATCCAAAGAGAGCCCCATGTTTGTTGTTCCTCACATACTGGTTGTCAACTAGACTGAGTGTTCCCAATTGCATGCTAAGGCGCTGCTATATCCACAGTGCTTTGCTGTAAATTCAGAATTAACACAGGGACCTCTCCTTGCTGTTCACTCTTGCGTATTCTGAAGAAAGGGAGAGAGAAAACACACATACTCACACATACACACACACACACACACAAGAACACAAATACAAACACAAACATAAATGTGTGCCTATTTAAGAATCTGAACATTGTCTAAAGTAAGCAAACAGACCAGTTTAACCCCTTTGACCAATGTGATGATTAAACATGTTCTTGACAGATTTGCCTGGGGTGCTTAGCTTATGTTTGTCTGGTTATCTGGGTTCCTTTGTAGGATGTGCTTCATTATGCTTGTTTTGTTTTGTACCAAATGTGCTAAAACTAGTCGAAATACTTGAATTTGTTTGTTTGTGTAAAGTGAACAGGCTTAGTGGTGTCTATGAAGCAATAGCCATGAATACTGATTTCTTTTCCTGGATAGAACCACATGGGTTTAAATTAATGATATTAAAATAATTTGTATGACTGATAAAGCGATCTCGCATGTTTAGAATTGTCTTGTTTGTGCTATACAAGAACAGAGAAATCAGAAGAAAAATATTTTTTTGTGTTTTCTCAATTTGAAACTTTAATTTTATCATATCTTCAGATTTTCTATGTAAAGAAACCAAATTAAATTTTTATATATATATCGTATTAAATTCCTTGTCCATCTCATGGAGCTGTCAGGTAACTTTGGATAGATTCTACACATGGCATCAATTGTCTAGGAGATGCTGAACCAATGTTGTCCTTGAAATTGATGCCCCGGAGAAACAGTTTATTCATGTAGAAAATGTTTTAAAATGTCAAAGAAATTCTCCTAATTACACAATTTGTAAAGTCTCCGAATGAGAAATATCTCATTGAAAGTTCTCAACTCATAACTAATCCTGAAACTATTTATTGCTTATTTTTAATCCTGTTTTAGTCTAAACAAATTTACAAACCTTTAACTATCTAGGAATATTTAAGGATTGCGATAAAATAGCCACTAGACAAAATTTAAGTAATGTTAATTTAATCTAAACTTTCCACCAATTCAAACAAAGAGAGAAATAAATGTAAGGTTTGGAGCAGTTAAAAAATGACAATCTCTATTCGACATCTTATAAGAGAAAATTTTAATATTTGAATTAATTCATATTTTATTTTTAAAACTGGCACAAATGAGTGTACAAAAGTATTTTTTAATGATTTAAAGATGAGTTAATAATGGTGATGTCAGCAGGTTAATTTATTATTTTGTCGATAAGAAGCATTACTCTTCTGTTTATACTAATCTCTAACATTAACAGTCTTTAAAATGTTTATTTTTAATAGTACTACATAAACCAACATTTTCAAAGGATTTTTGATCAAACAGATGTCATATGAATCTTAGTATTTAAGTTAAGAATATATATATAAATAAAAAGTTATTACTAATCAAATGAATTACAAGTTCCAGCAATTAATTATATATTGAAATCAACTTAATACTTTGTATAAAAAACAGGTATCTGTGCCTTTATATTAGCATGACATTCTGTTAAAAAATTACAACTGTTTATCTGTTTTAATTGAACATGTGACACTAAACCCGCAGTGTTTACACTCAATGCAAAAACTTAGCTACAACCTCTTTCCCTTAGAAACAAAATTCAAACCAAAAAAATATGTATTCACTCAGTTATCTTAATTTATGATAAAAATGTACTTTAGTCCACCTCAAGATACTTTAATTTGCTGTATATTGTTTTTCTAGATGATAAGTCCATATTGAGTCAACTGTGACATTAGCTCTAAGAAACACAGCAGATGCTCCTTAGAATCAGGACAATTATGTCAGTGTTACTCAAGCCCTCAGTGATGCTGTGAAAATCATAAATCATCCATATGATGACAAGAAAAACAACTATTAAAATATCTATAATTGAAATAGTAAGCGAAGTTTAAATTTACATTTTTAATTTAGGAAATATTGGTGTAGCATATAATAACTATTTAAAATTATATTATTTTCCATGGAGTATGATATAAATGCTTAGTTTAATTTCCTCATGGAGTTTTCTTTCAGAGGAATTATTTTTAACAATTCATGAAAGGTGAAAATCATTTTTAAATGAGAGTTTTCTTATTTATGTCAACTTTTCTTCTCTCAATTAACACTTTGGAACATTTTGTCTAAAGCGTAAATAGCATATAGATATATTTACATATGCTGAAATTGAATTGTGGTTGGTTAAAAATTCAAATTTAAACACAGATGTTAAATTATTTAAGATAAAATTATATATATGGTCTTAATAATATTCTAATATGAAGCAACTGTATGTATAAATGAAAATATTATAAAGGACCTAGCAATAGGAAATGGTGAGTACATGCAATTTTCTTCCAGGCTCCACCATTCTTTTTACTTTATTTTATTTTATTTTATTTTATTTTATTTTATTTTATTTTTGTTCACACATGTAGATGCAGTTATTTAACAATATTACTAAAATAATAAGTATCTCCTTTTTTATAACAATTTTGTCTATTATATTATATATAATAGTAAATATTTATTTGGTAACTCATTTAATAGTCTTAAAACTGGTTCATTATTAATATATACTTTAATATTATAAATCAATTAGTTCACTCTGTCTCTTCAATTTTCTTGATTTTAAATTTTTTTGGTTTACAGATCAGGCATTGTTCATGACTATGATTATAGAAAAAAATATATATACATATATGCATATATGTATGTATATATATATAT
>NW_022196894.1:78768050-78783474 GCF_008632895.1 Mastomys coucha
TATATATATATATCATAACTTTATCCTTTTCTGATTTACAAACTCGTATCTTTTCCTGTCTACTTTAAGCCTTGCATGGAAGAGAATAAGTAAAACAATGATATTTGGAGTGTTTATGTCACATCCAAGTAGAGAAGTTAAGGAAAAGAGAAATTGAATTATACAGAGTTGAACTTTTCATTTGGAAGGTATACAGAAATGCCTGATCAAGGAATAGAAGCATTATAAGCAAATGTTAGTGCCAGTAACAGCAGAGTAAGGAACTGCCCTAATGGAATCTGGAAGACCACCTAAACAGTCTACACAGTGGTATACTCTATGATTCAATTTACAAATGAGATGTTTAAGCTAACATACTACTGTAAAATTATGATATCATTAAAAATAAAAATAATTATTCTGCATCTTTAAAAACTGTTGGTTTAGGATTTCCCTCCAGCCCCTGTGAAAACTAAATCAACGTCGAAATAAGCCCTCACATTTGAGGGTATGTGAATTCTATCCTCTTATTCAGTAACATGAAAACATGCAGCAGTCATTTATTTTCTTTAACTTCCACAGTCCATTCGAATTCTCTATTCTTAACTATCCTGTTTTCTTATTGTTTCAATATAGTATGCCCCTATGAAATGCTGTATATATATGTCTAAACTGTAAAAAGTATACTGCAAATGTTGAAGTTTTGTATTTATGAAAGACATTGAAAGTATGGCTTATGGTATTTCAGAATTGTCACTCTTCACCATTTGTATATTAATAGTAAAGATACTTTTACTTTAATAAAGTGTCAAATTTTATGTTTTTCTAACAATATCTCAGTAGTGAGAAAACTTGTAATTAACAAAAACTTAGTGTCTAGGACTTGCAAATATATTACTAGGTAGCCAGAAGAAAGATGGTTTCTGTATTTTTGTAGCATTTTGAATCACAGAACCGTGACTTATAAACAGTGCCCATATAAAAAAAAAATAAAAAACAAACAATTGCCATAGAGCCATGAAATACTAGCTTCATTAGCTTTACCAAGGGAAGCGCGGGAAATAGGTTTTTGTCATTTGTTTCTACTTCATGTTGAAATTTTATTCCATATTATTAATTTTAAAAGAAGGGTATTATTTTAGAAATTGACTATATATATATGTATACATATATAATATATCACTTTTTTGATTTTCTGATATTAAAAACTCATTTTCATTAGTGTTTAATTTTAGTCTTGCAAAGTTTGTTGCGTCACAAATGTCTCACCAATGTGACTGCATAAACACAAGCTTAGCCTAAGCTTAACAAATTTGACAGCAGTAGACATACCAAAGTAGAAGTAGAAATGCCTATGTATCATAAACCGTACACTAGGAACTCCAGGAAATTAGGGAATGTTAAAAGTGGTAGAAATGATATTCTCTAGTGAAGAAAATACCAACTTGATTCTCCTATACCAAATCATTAGCCCTATAAAGATATATACAAGAAACATTATACAGACAGACCAGATTATATTTGGGAATATACATATATATGTATATATGTGCAATGATAATGAATAAAAAATGCCATAAATTTAAAAGAGAACAGGACAGGAGGAATATATGAGGGTATGGAGGGTTGAAAGTAACATGAGAAATGAAATTATATTATAATTAATATAAATATTGATGAATTTGACAATAAGCAGTGTTCGTTGATGTGCTTTAATATCCCTGGCCTAGCTATAATAATAGTTGTCTATTGATAGAAGGTCTAAGAATCTGGTATTTGTTCCATTTAGCAGGAAGCACGAAACTGGTCCTCAGTTTACCTAGGAGTATTCAAAAAAATAGACTGTAATACCAGCTGAGGGCTGCTACAGCAGGACAGATAAACCAGCCAGTGAAAATCAGGGAAATCTGTCAAAAAAAAAATATAAGTACCTTTTTGCTCCCATGTTTTTTTCTTTTGACTCTGGGACACAGGTTTACAAAGATTCTTCAGACATCAAATGATCTAGAATTGCAATCAGTCCCTCCACTTCAAATAATCCAATCAAGAAAAAAAAACTTCTGCCAGTTTTTGTATTTTACCTGATTCCAGATGCACTCCACTTGACAACCACAATGAGCCATCATGCAAACAGATGATTACAGGAACTTTGGAACATTATTACAATTCAGGTAAGAACTTAGATATGGAGTTAGAAAAGAAAACTATACTCAACGTCTTGATGCTGTGCACATTGCTAGTTCTGGGCTTGAACATGTTATGTAGAAATTCATTCTATAACTTGGGGGAAAATTACTGGTTCTAAAGCATTATTATTCATGTTGAAGTGCTCACTTATATATTTACTGATCAATGTTTGTTAATTTCATCATTTGGTGTTTACAGCACAACAAAGAAAAATTGTGATTGTAAGTCTCTTGCTTGCTGTCTTTGAACACTAATTCTGATATGAAATTGTGTTAGGCAGTGATATAATGCAGCTGCTTGACACACCAATCTTAATGAAGCGGTTTTTAAAATACTTACTTTCATTATTCTATGTCAATTTGACCACATTGGTGTTTGTTTGTCACCGTATTTGGACTATTTGGTTCCAAAAAGGAGCATAAGAAAAAGAAGTCCAAAGTACATATTCATTAAGTCCCTTTTTGCTTCAGGCTTGCAATATACACTTGATTTACAAAAGGTACATATACATGAGTAGGCACATCGTTGTAGAAGAGAATGCTCAGCTGTACAATGAACATTTATCTTCATTGTCTCCTCTCCTCAGTGCACATTCTATTTGGTTGCAATGAAAACAAATTTGATGGCTGGAAATCTTAGTCACATTCAGAAACTGCTTGTCCTATTTGTCACAGGCAGAAATTTCCTCAAAGTTTCTTCAAATAAGGTATTCTTTGTCTTCAGGCACTAAAGCATTTTCAAAGATTTAATAATTGTCTCCTGACCATCAATTTGACCTCTTCACTCCCAGGAGCATGAAGAGAATAACAGAAATTCTAGTACTTTATTGTAGTCAGAGATCTCTTGAGGTTGCCAGTTTCAGTTTCATTTATTGATGTTACTGTATTAATTTATTATTGTTGTCTTTAAGAATTACAGTGACTTTAATGTCTTAAAACTCAGCCATTACAGGTCTCAGACCTCTTCTTTCCTCAACATACCTCTATTCTAGTGGGGATTCGTGATTCCTTACTTTAGACCAAAGACCTTAGGGATCATCTAATGGCCACTTAGATGATGTAGCATATTTCTTCTCTTGTTTTAACCTGATCTGTAATATCATCTTTTTACTTATATTTTCATAATTGGACGTGAACACATTTTGAGAGGCCATTTGGTTCATGAATCACATTCAATTTTATCCTATTGTTTTTATTAAATTTATTTATTCACTTTAAAATACAATATCAGCAGTTCCTCCCATTCTAAGATCAACTCACATAAGTCTTCCTCTATTCTTCTTAGAGGGGGAAGCCCCCCATCTGGATGACAAAAGCTGTTTCCAATATGTATATGTATATATATGAATATACACATATTCAATATATATTGAATATATACATATTGCTTATCCAATAAAAATTCTGGAAGTCTGAGGAATATTGTCTTTAATTGGAAGGAACCCTGATAAAACCAGTAGTACTATGAAACAAATCTGGTCATAGGGAGCAGCCTATAGAATTCTATGATGGTAGAGAGGGCATCATGAATCCATGAGATGAAAGTTTCAACAGGAGTATTATGTGTATGGAAGACAAATTAGAATTAAATACCAATCGATTCTTTGCGAAGTCTCTTCTTTACTTTCAATGAGCTATTATTAGTCTAAAATATTGCCACAATTTTCACAGTATGCATATTTTCAGAACTTTGAAACCATGCAAGACTTCAGTAACAGCATTAGTCTTAAGCCTTTTAGTGAGACATCTTGCTACTCTTTGCTCACAGCTATTATCCAGGTAAGGATCTGGAGCTGTTCAATATTGTATGAACATATCCAACATTTCAAATATAAGTTTGGTCTTGTAAACTAATGCCATATTGTCAAAAGAAAGTAGAATATACAGATCCAGTATAAATGGGATTTAAGTATATCCACATATAGTTTACATGAATAACAGACTTCATTATCTTCATGGCTTTTGCTGATCTAATTACATCTGTTTGACAGTCTATACATATAATCTCATAGGTAGTTATCTACAATTAGGTGACAAAGTTACAGAAGACAAACATGCTTACATATGTTTCACATAGTTTGCTGAAGTCCCATAGTGTTCTGATGCACCAATGCACCTCCCTGTAGCCTTTTTAACTATTCTTGGAAAAAAGGAATATTAATAATGAAAGAATTGGTAGATAATCAAGAGACATTTAAGCACACCTGTTTGAATGATCAAAATTTGAAAATACTTGTGCTTGATGGAGATGTTCAACAAAGAAGATTCTCAAACAGAGGAGGAACTTAATTACTAAGTAAGGTAAGGATGATTCCTCCCATTGATGCCCAACAAACCCATCCTCTGCTACATATGCAGCTGGTGCCATGGGTCCTACCATGTGTACTCTTTGGTGGTTTAGTCCCTGGGACCTCTGGGGAGTCTGGTTGGTTGATATTGTTCTTCCTATGGGTTGCAAACCCGTCAGCTCCTTCAATGCTTTTTCTAACTCCTCCATTTGAGGACCTCATGCTCATTCCAGTGGTTGACTGCGAGCATCTGCCTCTGTATTTGTCAGGCTCTGGCAGAGCCTCTCAGGAGACAGGAGGAAAGGCCCTAGGTCCTGTGAAGGCGTGATGCCCCAGTATAGGGGAATGCTGGGCAGGGAGGCAGGAATGGGTGGGTGGGTGAGGGAATACCCTCATAGAAGCAGAGGGAGGAGGATGGGATAAAAGTTTTCTGAGGGGGACCAGGAAAGGGGACAACATTTGAAATGTAAATAAAAAAATCCAATAAAAACAATGATGCCAGTCAGAGACTAACCACAAGTTCATCTGTCTTCTATCAATAGGTTCATGTAGAAAGTATTTAAGGTGGTATATAAGGTGGTAGTACATGGGTTCAGAAATACAGACTTCCACTTGCATATTATATAAAAACTTTATAACATGTGCTATAGTTTCTTTCCTAGCAAAGTAATTATATTATCGCTTTCAAATGTAATTATAACAGAATGACACCTGCAGAAACCCCAGGAACAATGTAGAACTCTGATACTTAAAAAAGATCACTGTTATTAGCATCATTCTTTGTTTCAAAATCCATATGAATTATAGTGTAATAGTTCTGCAAAAGAACAGAAACCTATTCAGACAAACAAAAAACCAGTGATAGATATACACCCTCATTTACATTTACAGTAAAATGTAAATATATATGTAATATATGAATGGATGTATATATAGTTAATACAGTTATGAATCAATACTATTAAAATCAGCTATATATATTTTAAATATGTATTATTATAGCATATGTTATATATAATTGTGAAAACCTATTAGTCTAAAATTTGCAATGCAGAAGTTTACAGAAGGGCATTTAGAACATGATCCTTTAATATCTAGGGAGTATTCATCAGTGTGAAAAACATTGATTTGCATAATCATCTTCCTTGTTTTCATGATAGAGTGTTAAGAAACTTCCAAGATTAATTCTTCAGTCACTGATTACTTTCAAATAGAAAATATGTGATTTGTAAAGGGAGGAAATTATAACTGTGTTTTGCCTCCTACTGTCAAGAGTTTAGACAGAGAACCCTAACTGAAATACACATATTTACAATAACCTGTTTCTTAGAGATTCTAATTACTCATCTACTGATTTCCATCTTATAATATCCTATAGGCTTTAAATTGAAGATAGTTGTGATTTGTTTTAGCTATAAATTTCTGCAGTGAGGAACAAGTAAATTTTACTTAATGAACACAATATGTAACATTTATTTAAACATTTTACAGTTTATCAGGACTTTTTTTTTAAAGGTTCACAACAACATTTATATTGGCAAGTGTTCTGACTAAATTAGAAACAAATGCTTTATGTTGTTAATGGATTGTTCTGTGTGTGCCAATTCTGTCACTGTTGTGAATAATGATTCTTAAAAATGTTCTGTAGCCTTTATTGATCTTTTGCTCATAGTTGCATTAGCTTTCAGAGTAGCATTAGATGCTAACCCACAGTGGGTATATCTCTCTTTCTCATACTTAACTTTTACCATTTTTTTTATATTTAATCATACATATTAGGATTCTGTCTTCTGTATCAATTTCTCTTTCATTATTTATATACACCAATTCTTGTAGTTGTTGTTGTACAAGTTCTTCATTTATTTTATTTTTATTAGATATTTTCTTTATTTACATTTCAAATGATATCCTCTTTCCTGGTTTCCCCTCCAAAAGAAAAAAAAATAAACCCTGTTATTATTGTTGTTAGAGTTGGAATTCTGTTCATATGGCTATCTTCTTTTAGTTTTGTTGGAAGATTACTTTCTTGCTTTTTCTAGGGTTTAGTTTCCCTGTTTGTGTTGGAGTTTTCCTTTGAAGGGTTGGATTTATGTAAAGATATTATGTAACTTGGTTTTGTCATGGAATACCTTGTTTTCTTCATCTATGGTAACTGAGAGTTTTGCTGGGTATAGTAGCCTGGGCTGGCATTTGTGTTCTCTTAGGGTCTGTATGACATCAGCCCAGGATCATCTGGCTTTCATAGTCTCTGGTGAGAAGTCTGGTGTGATTCTGATAGGCCTGCCTTTATATGTTACTTGACCATTTTCCCTTACTGCTTTTAAAATTCTTTGTTTAGTGTGTTTGGTGTTCTTATTATTATGTGATAGGAGAAATTTCTTTTCTGGTCCAAACTATTTGGAATTCTGTAGGATTCTTATATGTTCATGGGCATCTCTTTCTTTAGGTTCTGGAAGTTTTCTTCTATAATTTTGTTGAAGATATTTATTGACCTCTTAAGTTGGAAATCTTCACTCTCTTCTATACCTATTATACTTAGGTTTGGTCTTCTCATTGTGTCCTGGATTTACGGGATTTTTGAGTTAGGATCTTTTTGCATTTTGTGTTTTCTTTGACTGCTGGGTCAATGATTTCTATGGTTCCTTCTCACCTGAGATTCTCCCCTATCTTTTGCATTCTGTTGAAGACACTTGCATCTATGACTCTTTCTTTCCTAGGTTTTCTATCTCTAGGGTTGTCTCCCTTTGTTATTTCTTTATTGTTTCTATTTACATTTTTAGATTCTGGATGGTTTTGTTTGATTCCTTCACCTGTTTGGTTGTGTTTCTCCTGTAATTCTTTAATTGATTTTTGTGTTTCCTCTTTAAGAACTTCTACTTGTTTAGTCATGTTCTCCTGTAATTGAGGAGTTTTTATGTTTCCTCTTTAAGATCTTGTACCTGTTTACTTGTATTATCCTGTATTTATTTAAGGGAGTTATTTATGTCCTTCTTAAATTCCTCTATCAGCATCATGAGATATGATTTTAGATCTAAATCTTGATTTTCTGGTGTGTTGGGGTATCCAGAACTTGCTGTGGTGGGAGTACTGCATTCTGATGATGCCAAGTAATCTTGGTTTCTGTTGGTAAGATTCTTGCGTTTGCCTTTCGACCTCTGGTAATATCTGGTGTTAGATGTCCTTGCTGGTTCTAGCTGGAGCTTGTTCCTCCTGTGGGTCTGTAAGCCCGTGTCAGCACTCCTGGGGAAGTCAGCTCTGGCATGGTAAGACCTGTGCATAGAGGGCTGCATATCAGCTGTCCCTCCTGGGTGCAGATGGATGGAGGAAGGACCCTGTCCCAGCTGCTCTGCTGCTTCTGAGGCCTGTGCCTCCTAGCTGGTCCTGCCTTAGAAAGTCACTGGAGAGAAAATGGCCATCTAGCTTGAGTACTAGGGTCAGAGAACTCCCTGGAGACCAGCTCTCCCCTGGCAGGAAAGGTACATAGAGGGCTTTGGAAGAGCCACACCTCCTGGGTGTAGATGGAGCAGGAAGGACCCTGTCCCAGCTGCTTTGCTGCTTCTGAGGCCTGTGCCTCCTTGCTGACCCCACCTTCATATATACCAATTCTTATCTGAGTTCATATATCTTCTTTTTTATTTGAGATTCTCAGTTACTTGTAATACTTCTATTAAATCCATTGGAGCATTGATATGATTAACATGAAGACCTTGAGAATTATCAGCTGAATAAAAACGTCTGAAAATGTTTTCTGATAAATAACAAATAAAAACATTCTGAAAATGTTCTCTAAACATGGTAGAAACAGTAAACACAAAGAATCCACAGTAACTGTGACTACTCCATGTATGAAACCTGCAAAAGATCAAGCCAGCTAAAATTAAAGTATACATGTAGGAGGCATTCACAAATCCTACCCCTAGCTGAAAATTTACTTGCAGTTAATGGTTGTTTGGAAAAGGAGAGTCAGTCTTCTCTAAGGATGCATTCCTTGATAGCTGCCCATGTCCCATAAAAGGATCCTACAACTGTCTAGATAATGGCAGCATTAAGTAATCTAAATAAGTTTTTAATAGTAAGTGATCAAATATAGGAAGGAAAGATGTGTGAGAAAAAGGAAGAAGAGGAAGAGTAGACTGGATTTGACCAAAATATATTAGTTGCATATATGAGATTCTCAATGGATAATAGATTGATAGGGAGGGCGGTCAGAGGTCTGGACAGAAGATTAAAGTCATTTGATACCATTATTAAATAAAAATATAGAAAAATCTTAACCAAACTGAGAATATTCCACAGTGGCATTAGGCTAACTAGTAATTTTCTGAGGAATGGAATGAAATGATCCACATTTTATGACATCATTAAAAACAAATATCAGGTCCAGGGTAGGGAGGGAGGACATGTAAAATGAAGGAAGAGTCTGTTGTTAGGAATGACACTGCTTTAGAAGAGGTGGCAGTAGATTCTTTTCTAATGTCCATGACCTCACTATTCCTAAGGAAGCTGTCTAAGTTTCCAGTACCAATCATTGTCACCCTCCTAAGGTGGCCTTAAGTACAATTAAGCAGGTATTACTTGCCACAGACACATGAGTGTCACTTATTATACCTTTATGAATAACTTTATGAATATTATCATGATGATAATTGTCATAGATCAAAGGTGATACAGCTGGGCAGGGCTGTGTAATTGCTTCCCTTGGCAACTTGTGCAGTATTTTCTTGAAACATTAATGCAGGCTACAGAGAAGAGGCTTTCAAGTAAGGTACAGTTTGATTCATCTGAATCTTGTGTCCCAACTGTATGCCATCATCAGTAGGACTGGCCCACCCACCCTCAGCTTCCCAAAGGGAACTTATAACTATATTGTTTGGGGAGTTAGTTGGGCTATTCTCCTGGTAATTCAAGTAGTGGTTTCTTATTCCTAGTACTGATGTTTTTCTTTGTCAGTGGTTCTTCTGAGAAACATTGTCAACTAAAGTGTCTTAATTTTCAGATATTATTGTACTAACATATAAGTGTAGCCACAACCCTCATCAAAGAACCTTTTCTTTACATTCAAATAGAGATTATCACAGAAAATCACAACTGAACACAATTTCACAACCTAGCCACAATGGATATATCTACATCATGCCTCCTGCATCAGTGACACAGGGGCTGTCTTGGAAGGGGGAAACTACCAAACCTACGCCCCTGCAGTGAACAGTTTGTACTAGAATGAATTTAAAACCAAGACAAGAAAGATGAAAATATCAATGAGCATGTTAATGTGAAAAAGTGAAAAGTTCATTAAGTTCACAACCATAAGCAAAGAAATAGAGATAACTAACGACTTTTGGGGAAAATGGAATTATAGTCTCCCAGGAAAAAGACTGATTATTGGTTAACCAATTCAGAGTGGACATGAAACTACATGACAACTGCAAAAAGACTCATCAGGTGCTGTTTATTTTCATTTGTGATATACATATATACACACACATACATAAGAATAAAACAATAATAATAAAATGGGTTACAAATTTTAGAATTAGGAACATTTAGGAGTTTAGCGGAAGCTTAACCGAGATCAGATGGAGGGAGAAAGATAAAGGGACAGGAATGTAATTCTGCTTCAATTTAAACTTTAAAAATAATAACAAACAATAATTTCTCTATCAAATTCTTATATTTCAAAGATACAAACATGATATTTTATATACCTTTCCCATTATTTCTGGATATAGCTTAACAGTATTAGGTACTGATGTAAAGTTTTCAAGATACCTGTGTAATATAGTCCTATTTTTATAGCTTTTATATTTTTGTTTTTAGAGATTCTATAGAAAGGTAGGTTTTTGACAAATTAACATTTATTTCTTCCTATGTCTTAACTATTTTGTATAGGATTTATATCCTTAACTATTTTGTATATAGTTGCATAGCCTTTAAATTTCAATATGAAGCATAGGGACAATAAAAATATAAATTAAAAGATTGAAGGATTATTGAACTAAATTAGAGATGAATATATAAATACAAAATTGAATCATGATTAACTATGCAAATCTGTTCCTTGCATATAAAGTTTAATATGATCAGAAACCAAATAGTTTATTTAAATATAGACACATGGAATATATGTTTGAATTTTAGGGGAGATTTTGTTGTGACTTGTTGAAAAAATTAGCATACAAGAATAAAGCCTTTTTTTACCCTTGTGTGAAAGTTTGAACAACGATTTCAATTAAGTGCAGAATAGAATGAAATACAGTTTGTTATAACATTAAAAGCAAATGAAGGAAAGGAAAAATAATTAAAATAAAAAAATTAAAATAAAAAGAGATCTCCATTCTGGACTGCACCTCTAACAGCACCAAAGTCAAATCAGCTTCCAAGACTCAGACTCCACAGCCCTGCCTGTCTCCCAGGAAGTCTGTTCTAGTCAGGGACACAGGTGAGACCCTGTCTCACTACCCATGCCAGCTGGGACCTTCAGAGACTTGGGACCTGCCTTGCCCTGCAAGATCCCCATTGCCCTTCCAAAGCCCATCACTCTTCAGGTCTGCACCTCCACCTGCACCAGTGTGCATACTTGTTCCACCACCACACAGCCCAGCTTGACTCCCAGGAGGACTGCTGTAATCAGGGACATGTGAGAGCTGATCTAACCAGAGACAACACTATCTGCCTCCCAGAACACACAGGTCAATCTGCATCTGAGAAGGCCTGTTCCATCCAGAGACACCCAGGCAAGTTATCACCAGAGACAACCAGATGGCAAAAGGCAAGCACAAGATTATAATCAAACGAAACCACTCAGTCTGGCACCTCTAGAACCCAGATCTCATACCACAACAAGCCCTGGATACCCTAACCCACACGAAGAGCAAGATTATGACCTTAAATCCCATCTCATGTAGAAAGATAGAGGTTTTAAGGAGGATATAAATAATTCCCTTAAAGAAATACAGGAAAATACAATCAAACAGGCAAAGGAATTGAACAAAATAGTCTAACATCTAAAATTCAAAATAGAAATAATAAAGAAATAACAAATGGAGGCAATCCTGGAGGTGGAAAATGTAGGAAAGAGAGCAGGAATTACAAATACAAGCATCCCCAACAGAATACAAGAGAGGGAAGAATCTCAGGAGTAGAATATACTATAGAAGATATTGATAAATCCATCAAAGAAATTTCTACTGTAAAATGTCCCTAACTAAAAACATCTTGGAAATTTGGAACATTATGAAAAGATATTCCTAAGAATAATAGGAATAGAAGAGGGTGAGAATTCTAAGTTCAAAGGATCAGAAAACAGCTGCAGCAAAATCATAGAAGAAAACTTTTCTAACATAAAGAAAGAGATGACCATAAACTTACTAGATGCTTACAAAACAATAAATAGATTGGACAAGAAAGAAAATTCTTTGGCCATATAATAATCAAAACACTAAATGTACAGAACAAAGAAAGAGTATTAAAATCTATAAGGGAAAATAATGTCCAAGTACCATATGAAGGCAGAACTATTAAAATTACACATGACTTCTCAGCAAAGACTCTGAAAATCAGAAGATCCTGATTTTCAGCTGTCTTATGCACCCTGAGACCAAAGATACAAGCCCAGAATACTATCCCAGCAAATTTATTAATCACCATAGATGGAGATACCAAGATATTCCATGTCAAAACCAAATTTACAGAACATCTTTCTGCTAATCCAGCCCTATACAGGATACTAAAAGAAAAACTACAATACAAGGAAGGTAACTATACCCAAGAAAGAAAGAAATTAATCATTTCCTGACAAATCCCCAAAATAGAGAATGACACATATGTAATACCACCTCTAACACCAAAAGAAAAAGAACCAGCAATCAATTTCCCAATAAAAAGATACAGGCTAATCGACTGGATATGTCAACAGGATCCATCATTCTGCTGCATATGGTAAACATACCTCAGCAACAAAGATAGACTGTATAGGACTGCAAAAAAAAAAAAAAAAAAAAAAAAAAAATGTTTCCAAAGAAAGGGTGCCAAGAAGCAAGATGAGTAGCCATTCTAATATCCAATAAAGTAGACTTTCAACCAAAAGTATTCAAAAGAGAAATATAACCAAGATAGACTGTAGTGTGTAGTTAAAAAAAAGTAGTCCATGCTATGGCTGGCTAGGCACAAGAAATGGTGGTCTGTCCACCCCCATCGGGAGCACCAAGCAGCAGTCTCCCCTGTTCCTGTGGTTTGCTGCCACCGAACCTCTCACAATTCCCAACAAGCCATCCATTTCCTGTTGCAAGGATGTAAAAACTGGCTGCTGCTGGCACTGATCCCATAGCCCCAAATGAAAACTCCAGCCAGATGTATATCAGTAAATTTTCAACCCCAAAATTCCCACACAAACAAGACAATACTTAATTGCTATTGATACAAGCTGCATACCTAGATTGGAGAATTGTGCCCTACATTATTCAATCTTCTGTCTATGAAATCCCCAGTTACATATGGCTCCTAGGACCATGAGGTTCTGACTCATCCTCTCCCCCAGGTTCTAACTTGTCTCTCCCATCTCTTTCTTGTCTCCCTCTCTAAAGCTTTCAGCTCTGACCACTTCTTCCACTGCCCAGTCACAGGAACTAGCTTTACCCGACCAATTAAGATTTCACCTGGCCACACCTGACCAGGATACACTAGAGGGAGCAGAACATACAAACAGCAATCCACAACAACAGAAAAACCCTTAGCAAAACTAACTAAATGCACAAAGACAGGATTCCCAAAATTAACAACTTAACAAAATTAGAAGTGAATGGGAGACATAACAACAGAAACTAAGTTAATTCAAAAATTCATCAGGTACTACAAATGCTTATACCTGACAAAACTGGAAAATCTAAACAAAATGAATAATATTCTAGACAAATATCAATTAACAATTTAAATCAAGATCTGATAAATTATCTAAACTCTCCCAAACCCCTAAGTAAACAGAAGCAGTCATTAAAAACCTCCCAACCAAAGAAGTCCAGAGTCAGATGCTTTTACTGCAAAATTCTAAAAGTTCTTCAAAGAAGAGCTAGTACTGCTACTCTTTAAACTATTCCACACAATAGAAACAAAAGGAACACAACCTAATTTGTCCTATGAGGTCATAGTTACTCTGATACCTAAATCACACAAAGACTCAACAGAGAAAGAGAATTGGAAACCAATTTCTCATGATTATTGATACAAAAGTACTCGATAAAATTCTCATAAACCAACTCTAATAACACATCAAAACCATCATTCACAATAATCAAGTATGTTTTCATCCCAGGGATTCAGGAATGGTTTTGTAAATTCATCAATGAGATACAGGACATAAACAAACTCAACAAAAAATAATCCCATGATCATCTCATTAGATAGAGAAAAAGCATTTGACAAAATTCAACATCCCTTCATGTTAAAAGTCTTGGGGAGTTCAGGAATTCAAGGCACATAATAAAAGCAGTATAGACCAAGTCAATAGCCGACATCATATTAAATGGAGAGAAACTTGAGCTAAACCCCCTAAAATCAGGGACAAGACAATGATACCAACTCTCTCTCCATCTATTCAATATAGTACTTGAAATTCACACTAAAGCAGTAGTACAACTGAAGGAGATCAAGGGGATATAAGTTAGAAAGGAAGAAGTCACAGTATCACTATTTGAAGATGATATGATAGTATACATAAGCGATCCCCAAAATTCTACTAGAGAACTCCTACAGCTAATGAACAACTTCAGCAATGTGGCTGAACATAAAATCAACTCAAACAAATCAGGAGCCTTCCTTTATACAATGATAAACTGACTGAGAAAGAAGGAAAGGAAACAATACCTTTCACAATAGCCACAAAGAGTACAAAATATCTTGGTCTAAGTATCACCAAGCAAGTGAAGATCTGTATGACAAGAACTTCACATCCCTGAAGACAGAAATTGAAGAAATCCTCACAAGATGAAAAGATCTTCCATGCTCATGGATCAGTAGAATTAATAGTGAAAATGGCTATCTTATCAAAAGCAATGTACATATTCAATGCAATTCCCATCAAAATTGCAAAACAATTCTTTACAGACAGGGAAAGAGCAATTTTCAAAGTCATATCAAAAAACAAAAACAAAAACAAACAAACAAACAAAAAAAAGATTCAGGATAGCCAAAACATTTCTGAACAATAAAAGAACTTCTGAAGAAATCACCATCCCTGACCTCAAGCAATACTACACAGCAATATTGATAAAAACTGCATGGTATTGATACAGAGACAGACACATTGATCAATGAAATAGAACTGAAGACTGAGAAATAAACCCACACACCTACAAATAAGTGATATTTGACAAAGAAACCAAAACCATACAGTGGAAAAAAGAAAGCATCTTCACTAAATGGGGCTCATCTAACTGGCAATCTGTATGTAGAAAAATATAAATTGTTCCATATTCTGGACACTGCACAAGCCCAATTCTGTCAAGGACCTAAACAACAACAACAAAAACAAACACTGAACCTAATAGAAGAGAAACTGCAAAATACCATAGAAATGATTGGCACAGGGGAATATTTACTGAACAGCACACTAGTGGCTCAGGCTCTAAGATCAACAATATATAAATGTGACCTCTTAAACCAAAAAGCTTCTTTAAGGCAAAGTACATTCAATAATACAAAAAGGCCACCTACAGATTGGGAAGAGTTCTTCACTAACCTGACATAGGGTAGTGGGCTAATATCCAAAATATTTAAAGAACTCGTGAAGCTAGATTCTAAAAATCAAATAAACCAATTAAAAAATGGGATACAGAGCTAAACAGAGAATTCTTAACAGAAGACTCTAAAATGTCTGAGAAGTACTTAAAAACATTTACAGCATCCTCAGTCATCACTGAAATACAAATGAAAATGACCAGAGATTCCATCTTATACCAATCACAGTGGCTAAGATTG